>NC_081414.1:655812291-655980291 GCF_030272615.1 Cryptomeria japonica | reverse complement strand
GTCAAATTTATGACTAATTTTTTTATGGTGACCACTAGAAATGGTTTCTCCACCTAGAAATGGTTATTCATTAAAAGGGTTTGGATTTTCATGTAAGTTGCAACAATAAAGATAAAATTAATGTAAAATTCTATAAATGATTTGTTGAATCTCTAAAGTAGCTCGATAAGATTAGATCATTTTTAAGGAATCATTATTTAATCAAAAGGGATAAATTTGATGAGAATAAAAGATATAAGTAGCACATATTGTATTTAATTTGACAGTTAAGGTTTTTAATTTTGATGGTGTTCAATGTATCTCTCAGCACAATATTTGCAACAAATTTTGTTACCTAACCATACCATATCACTCCAAATTTACATGCATCATTAATGGATTAAGTGATTTGTAGGTTTCTCCTTGCTTCCCATGATATTTGAAATCATTTCGTAGTGGTTATCATGTGTTTTGAATATTAATTATAATATATCAATAATTGTGAGAATGGGATGATGGGTTTTCTCACATCAACCAAGTTTTTATCATCCTTATGTTGTCATCTACATGTTGGATACCAAAAAGATAGATCTATATATACCAATTTGATTTTTCACGTAAATTGTTAGTCATCAAGCCAATTCATCGGTTTACTAATCTATATATAATTTATAGGGCATTAGAAGATGTACATTTGAGCTACAAATTTGTAGCATCCTAAATTGTATTCCCTTACAATTTGGACCGCATTTAGGGATCTCACCTTAGCGCATGCATCTCCATACTTTATTGAGACCTATTTAGCCCCCCCACCATGCAATAATGGCCATATTAAATATAATTTTATCTTACTAGACCCTTAACCTTGGCCCAATTATGGGTAGGACCAAGGCATGGCGCCTTGGTCCTCACTAGGACCATGTAACCATGCCATGGTCCTCCCTAATTGGAGCCCATTTTGAACCCTTTTTCTTATTCAAAATTAGATCAAGAAACATTTCCTTTTGTTGGCCTATGTTGGAAAATTAACATTGATGACGGGCAAGTATATAAGGAGGTTTACCCCTCTCATTTGGATACAAGAGGCATAAGTAGATTTGAATTCTCCTTTAGCACTAAATTAATCAATTTAATTAAATCTCAAGTCTTATTTTATCATTCTACATATCATAAAACTAGGCCCTTTACCATAAGTGTGCTCCTTTTTATTCCTTCAATTAATTAATTCATTCATCAAAAACCCTAATGATGTGCTATTTCGATCTTCGAGGCCCAATTTTGCATATCTAAACACCTTTAATAGTTGCATACACTTGGGGATCACCTTATCATCACAATACCTTTCATCCCTCAAAATTTGTAAAAATGTTGGCCATATCGATGTTAATCACATCGATCCTACTTTTTCTCCCTAAATTTTTGGATCATGATTTGGCAGTATTATAATGTTCAAACCCGACTTGGTGTGAAAATATATCATTTCTAGGTTGGCGTATGATAAAAAATAATGTTATGGTTTCATATATATAGCCTTTCCTTTCCTCATTTGAAGGGATCCAATCCGCCATTGAAGGGAGCCTCTTGTGAAGTGAAAGTGTAGATTATGTTAAGTGTTCTCAAGCATTCATCAAGTCTACATCAACCATTTTCATTCAAATATTGTGGAGCAACTTAACATTATTCATTTAAAAGCATGCATGTGTGATTAGGGTTGTGTCATGTGCATGCCATTTCATACAACATATGTGATTACATTCAAGAATTAAAGCATCAGTATCAATCATTGCATATATGAGGTATACCATTCCATTATTTATTTCAAGCATTCACAATATTTCATTCTTGAGGTTGATTCCAAATAGGAGTTTTACTTAGGATAACTCATATTCTCAACCCCTTTTCTTTTCTTTCTAGGTGTAGGAAACATGTATGGAGTTGTACTCTTCACATTAAGCTTTATTCACAAAGACAAATCATCCCCCTTTGGCTACGAAAAGTTTGGAGGACCGATTTGATGTGCCATGGTCCCAGGACTTTTTGGGTAATTTCAAGGAGCAGATCTGATTCGGCTTATATTGCTCAGATCTAGGTGCATGCAAAAATCTCATGTTTGTCGCTCGTTGTTTTCTTAGTTTTACCTTCAATTTTTAGCATTTACCCTATTTCAACAATTCTACTAACAAAAAAGGAACACACATTCAATCCAAATTCACTTATCATTTATCCTTGATCTGATTCATGATTAGATCTAGTGAATTCCTCATCCTCTTTTGAATGTAATGTCCCTTAAGTGAAAAATTAGTGGTTTTCAAATTTTGGGTGGAAATCCTAAATTTTCCCACGTTAGACTTAGGTGAACCCGACTCCTTACACCATATTCTTACGATTTATGTTCTCAGATCGAAGTGTTTATGCAATTTAAAATTCAAATTTTTATTTAGAAGCTTGATTTCAATTAAAATTTTAAAAATTTAGAGGTTAAATTTGTAGACACCTAAAATTGTCCTATCTAATTAAATAAATATTTTTATTTATTTAACTATTTTAGCCTAATTCTTCAATAGATTTATTCAATTAATTCATTTATCCTCTTCTAGCTGTTTTCCTCATTTAAATAAATACTTTTATTTATTTAAATTATCCTTTTCCTAAATTAAATAGATATTTCATTTATTAAATTGATCCTACTTCCTCTATTAATTAAATAAATATTTGTTTAATTAATTAATTCATTAGTCTTTTCTACTTATGACACATGTCATTCACCTCTTAATTCCTATGCTACCTACCCTCTTATTATTTTCTTATTTCTTCTACCTACCCTCTAATCCTAGCCGACCATTTATCTTTTACACATCTTAATCTTATCCCTCCATTTCCTACAGTGTCTTCTATATAAGGAGATGCTTCTTTCATTATCAACCCTAACCTCCTAAGCATTATATTCAGCTCCTATCATTCTAATCAATCTTACGCAATCAAGCCTTTTTGTGATCAAGCTATCAACCACATTTTCGTTCTTTGTTGAGCTCTTGTGCACACATAAAATATGAGAGCAAATATATCAAGAAAGATCAATGGAGATAGGAAGAATGGAGATTCAAAAGCCTAGTGGACATGTGATGGTATAATCTTTGTGATTTTGTTAATTTTCATTGTCTTAGGTAATGTTCATATGTTATGGTGGATATTTGTTGTTGTTAGGCTAGGTTTTGTGGTTGAATCTATTTTAGTCTTTCAATATTGTTATTAACTTTTCACCATACACAAAATTCATTAAATTCTAATTTTTTAAATTCAAAATTGAACTTTTGTTTTGCTTAATTTGGAATAATTATTTCAAATCTGAGTGCTTTTCATATTTCATAATTCAAAATTTCATTTGCAAGTTTAATTTTCCAATTAAAGCTTAAAATTAAGTGGTTTATTTCAAAAACCCTAGTTTTCAAATTTAAGAGTAATTTTTGTGGGTTTTCTATGATTTTAATTAATTATTTTAGATTTGGTAGTAATTCAAATTCAAAATTTCAATCTTATATCTCCTTGAAAATTAAATTTTAAAATTAAGTGGTTAATTAAAAGGACCCTAATTTTTAAATTTAAATTAATTTCTCAATTTTGCATTGATTACTTCAATTTTCAAAATTTCAACCTTAGATCCAATTTTAATTTTAAATTTTAAAATTCAGAGGATGTTCTCACAAGACCCTAATTTTAAATTTAAATTTCCTAAGAGGTTGCATAATTTTTCACAGTTATCTATTTTTTCAAAAAAAAAAAATCACAAATCAATTTGCTTATTTTTCTAGAATGATCATTTTCTAAAATTTTGCATTATTCAAATTTCAATGTTCAAAATTCAAAATTCAAATTTCAAATTCTCATTTTTAAATTTCATTTCAAAATTTTCAAAATTTAAATCTCAAAATATTTTTTTTATTTGAGAGTCTTATCAATTTACATAAATTAAGAGGTTTTATTTATAAAATCATAATTTATTAATTTGCTTCAATCTAAATTTAAATATTTGTCATGGAAATTAATGGATTTGATTTATTTGCTATTTTAGATATAATTACATTGCTTTTAACATACATTTATTATAGTCATGTGTTGTATAATGGCTTCTTTCACTTCATGTTACTTATTTTCATTCATAGAACTTCGACGTATTGCATTTTTAGGATTTGCAAGTTGTTTCCATTTCATCAGCTAGATCTCAAAGATTCTATTTATCATATATGTTTCTTTTTGGTGACATTTTTAAACAATGCATTTCATATGTAGATCATTTTAAAGACTTTGTGGATCCCAATCCTAGAGATGGTAATGGAACATTCAATACTTGTAGCTCTCCTATGGAATATAATGTAAATAAAGATCAAGCTAATACTCCTATCAATGATCTCTCTAAGGGACATAAAGCATTGTAGAGAAACATGGCTCCATATTCTTCTCATATACATATCCTTGTTGAACACAATGTACCACTGAGAGGGGGGTGAATCAATGGTTTCCAATATCCTAAACCCTTTTTGACCTAACTCTTGGTACCAATTAGCGAATGAAACACAAGGAGGGTATGCTGGTGAGATAAGGAAAGAGATCAAATGCAAACACACAACACATAACACTGGATATACGAGGAAAACCCAATATGGGAAAAACCTCAGTGAGAAATGCTGCTAGAGTCTACTACTCCAATACAACCTCATAATAAACATGGTTACAATGTTTAGGGCACCAACCCCTAATTTTAGGGAACCAACCCAAGGAGCACCAACCTCTGATTTAAGGAACCAACCCAAGGAGCAACAACCCCTACATTGAGCTCCAACTCAGTGATTACAATATTATATGTCAAAATAATAGTAATAACCTTGTTACAAATGAGTTTTGTAATGCTTGCAATCAAAATACTTCAGCGGTTTAACTCTTCTCTACCAGTTCTCCTCTACTTAGTTCTCTGTTGGTTCATTATCCTCTATTTATATCCTTTCTGCCCTGATTCTATCTTGCATAACCTCCACTGATACACTCTCTTTTCTCCTTCACCTTCAATAGCTTTCTTCCTGAATCTCCCTTTCCGGTTCACACAATTTTTATCCTTTTTGGCATCTTGTTGGTTGCTCTAACCTTACCGGTAAAACCTTTGATAAACCCTCTTACTAGTTCAACTTTTTTGTTAGTCATCTCCAACACTTAGATGCTTTTGATCTTCTCTCTGGTCACTCTCTTCTCTCTCAGTTACTCTGTCTTTTTTATAATTTATCATTCAAATCTTTCATCTTCGATCTACATATTTATACTTGGCTTTCCCACAAAGACCAGAGTTCAAACGTTGGAACGCTAGGGATTTTCTCCACCAACTCAATCCATATCAAATTTGATCAGATCTCATCTCCTCGATTGATGATCTGCAGTAGATCAAACATCACCGCCATTTTGATGAAATTTGTACACGCTTTCTATATTTAGCAACTTGCAACTTGTTTTTCGGCCTTGCTCTGTCAATCACCATTAATGCCTCAATTGTTTCCTTCAACCAATGAGCACAAAGATCGGATTGTCCTACTTGATTTACATCACCAAAAAGATTCTGCATCTTGATTTGCCTCGAACCATACTTCTTTTATAATTGACCTGTGATTTATGGGTTCCTTATTTAAAGTCAACCTACTCATCACCTACCACATTAATGGACACTTCACCGACCTCTGGATGCTTGCCACTTGGTATCCACATGTCATCCTTTTTGACATCCACCTCTATTTAGTCCATTGAGTTGGTTTAGGTTCATTCACTGACCAAGACATATTAATGGTGCTTTCTCACCGGTTCACTAACCTTGCCTATACATGTCACCTTACAAGTTATCCTTCATGCCTGTTTTCCTATGTTCAGTCAGTGGGTCAACCTAACTTGTCTTAAAACACACCAATTCATCCAATAAGTCTATTTACCGGTGAGATTACACCTGCCTTCATATCGGTATTATCCTTGAGTAAAACATGTCATTAATGCACATCCTGATAATCATGCCTATTGATGGATTACTCTTTTCTCTGTTGTCTTTTGATTTCTTATCAGTGGTCATGTTTACTTATCAGTGAACATCCATGCCGATAACATCTCCTTCTTACATCTCACATTCACCTTGCATACCAGTAACCATCCATACCGGTGACATTCTATACTTACCAGTTGACATGCTATATGTACCAGTTGACATCAATGACAATACACTGCCAAAAATCTCCCCCTTTAGCATTGATTTCAACATGATCTACATGTCTTAAACCTATTCATTCTCCCCCTTTGGCAATAATAACAAAAGGCACAAACTTTGCAAGTACTTGTCTCCCCCTTTGTCCATCAGCTAATTCAAGAGTCAAAAAGGTATGGTAGTGAGCTCCCCTGAACCATAGATCTCCATACACATTTAGTGCATGAAGTGAGTGACACAACTCCTAACTTGTGTCTCAAATACTCAATTGTGCTTACCGATAGAGTCTTGGTGAAGATATCAGCCACTTGTTCACCTGTAGGGACATACTCTACCTTAACTTCTTGATCTGCCACCTTCTCCCTAAGAAAATGATATTTGATAGTAATATGATTTATCCTTGAGTGTATAATTGGGTTATTTGATATGTTAATTGCACTTGATTTGTCACACTGGATGGAAATGGGGTCATACATCTCTATCTAAATATCCTTGAGGGTCTTCTTCATCTATAGCACCTGAGAATAGCATGTGGCAGTAGCAATATATTCTGCCTCAGCAGTAGATAGAGAAACTGAATCTCGCTTCTTATCGTGCCATGAGACCAACTGGCTACCTAGGAAGAATGCACCACCACTTGTGCTCTTCTGGTCATCAAAGCAACCTGCCCAATCAACATCAGTGTAGGAATGTAAGGTAAAATCCCCTTGCTTGGGATACCATATTCCATAATCAAGTGTCCCTTGTAGATACTGAAATATCCTCCTAACTACATTCACATGTGACTGTTTGGGTACAGCTTGAAATCTAGCCACCATGCATACTGCCTGCACTATATCTGGTCTAGAAGCAGTAAGATATAACAAGCTTCCAATCATGGATCTATACAATGTTTGATCCAATATCGGTGATTCATCATCCTTGCTGAGCTTGAATTTGGTCGTGATGGGAGTACTTACCAATTTGCTATCTTCCATTTGGAACTTCTTCAACATAGCTTTGGCATACTTGGTTTGAGAGATAAATATCCCTTTACCTTGTTGTGAAATTTGCAAACCAAGAAAGTAGGACATCTCTCCAAGCATTGACAACTCAAACTCTGACTACATCTAATCAACAAACTCTTTATACAAGGCATCCTTGTTGCCTCCCAAAATGATGTCATCCACATATATGACCACAATAGTCATGTGGATTCTATCTACTTTAATTTATAGATTACCATCTACACTCCCTTTTCTGAACCCCTACTCCTTTAGATACTTATCTAACCTTGAGTACCATTCTCTTGGAGCTCGCTTCAAACCATACAACTCTTTCTTCAACTGGAACACAAAGGTTTAATCATCATGTAGCAGAAAACCTTCTAGTTGTTCCATGTATACTTCCTCTTCTAAATTTCCATTTAGGAAAGGAGACTTGACATCCATTTGATAAACTTTATAACCCTTGTAGGCAAAGAAAGCAAGAAACATCCTAATAGCTTCTATCCTAGCCATGAGTGCAAATGTTTCTTCAAAATCAATGCCTTCTACTTGAGAATATCCTTTGCACACTAACCTTGCTTTGTGCCTCACAATATTCCCTTCTTCATTCATCTTGCTCCGGTATACCCACTTTGTTCCAGTGACATTTTTATCATCCGGTCTAGGAACTAATTCCCAAGTCTTATTCTTCTCAATTTGCTACAGTTCCTCTTCCATTGCATCCATCCATTTATGAATTTTGTTGGCCTCATTGAATGTCTTAGGTTCCATTTCAGTCATGAGGCAAAAATTGACTTGTTCATCATTCCGGGCAAGTCTTCTTCTAGTCTGCACACTATCACTCTTATTACCTAAAATCTTCTCTTCTGGGTGGTTTTTATGCACATACCGGGTAGGGACCTTATTGGATGCTTCTTCCAGTTCATTGTCTAACTGAGCTTCTTCACCTTCATCACTGGAATCATCATACTGATTGACTTGAGTATTTCTTCCTTTAAGCATTTCTTCATCTACTCTCACATTCACACTCTCAATGACTTTTCTTAGTCTTTTGTTGTAGCATTTGTAGGCCTTACTGTGAGTTGAGTAACCAAGGAAAATACCTTCATCACTCCTAGAATCAAAGATGCCCAAGCTATCTTGATCTCTTTTAATGAAACATTTACTCCCAAACACCTTGAAGTACATGACTGATGGTTTCTGGTCATACCACAACTCATAAGGTTTAATCCTACTATTTGTTCTCAGTTGAAACTGGTTCAAAGTATATGTTATAGTATGAACTGCTTCCTTCCAATACATATCCGATAAGTTTGCCTCATTCAACGTAGTCATAGCCATTTCCTTGATTGTCTTGTTCTTCCTTTCTACCACACCATTTTGTAGTGGTGTCTTAGGGGCTAAGTATTGTCTTTTATTTCTATGTCTTTCACAGAAGTCCTCAAACTCATTTGATGTGAAATCTCCACCACGGTTGGATCTTAGATATTTCATCTTGCATCCACTTTCCTTCTATACCAACTTTTGGAAGATCTTGAATCTATCAAATGCTTGTGATTTATCATGAAGGAAAGTGACCCATGTCATTCTTGAGTAGTCATCAATGAAGAGCATAAAGTATCTCTCACCAGAAAGATCTCTTGTCCTAGTTGGACCACACAGATTAGTATGCACCAGTTCTAGTGGTCTTGAATCTCACCTTAGTTTTCTTTCCTCTTACACATTCATCACAAAATGTGCTTATCAGTTTGATGATCGGTGGTATATTTCTTACAGAGCCCTTTTTTCTTACTGTAACTGGATTATCAAGATTTATGTGGCCTAGTCTCCTGTGCCACAACTATCTCATATCCACTAGTCCCATCATCCATTGAGAATCATAGCATTCCTTCAGATTGTACACATTTCAATCTATTCTTTTACCTTTTGCTACAATCTAATTGGTACTCTCTTTTCTTATCTGGCAATCGACAAAGTCAAAAATGAATTTATATCCTTTATCACACATCTGACTCATACTTAGAAAATTATGGTTTAGACCTTCTACATAATATATATCATATGTCTTCAATTTTCCATCAATATTCAGAGTACCTTTACCTTTTATCTTGATGGAGGAGTTATCTCCAAATCTTACTGAGCCTCCATTCCAATCTTCAAGCTTAATAATTTTCTTTTTATCACTGGTCATGTGATTGGAACAACCACTATCTACAACCCATAAGTTCCTTTTTTTTGCATGCAGGGCAGTCTACACAATCAGACTTGATTCTACCCTATTCTTGTCTTTTTCAACCCAAATCGGTTTGTCTTCCTTCTTCTTGTCTTCTACAATTTCATGTTACAGTTTAACTACCAATTCCTGATCTGGTACCGACTTCTTTGGCTTGGTTGTCCTGAGTTTGGAATGTTTTCGAATGTGCCCAAACTTCTGTCAATTATAACACTTTATATTGACATTAAATGATGAATCTTTAAAATTATTGTAGGACACCGATTGACTTCTCCTACATTCAAAACTCCTATGACCAAATCCATTACACTGATAACAAACAACATTCATACCCTGGATTGCAGAAAAACAATTTCTACTTTCAAAACTAACAAGGGGCTTATTCATCAGTCTACAATCAACAACTCTATGTCCAAACTTATTACACCGGTAATAATAACCATGGAAATTCGGTACACACCAGTCTTGTTTCTTTGAACCAGCAAACCTTGTCTCACCGGATGTATTCCCCTCATGCTATTGATTCTAATGAATCCTTCACTATCTACCTTGGGCTTGATTTTATGATTTTCATATCAATACGATGTGTGAGACTTCTAGTTTGTAGCATACTGGTTCACAAGCTGCTTTCTTGTAGCCTCAACATAGGTCTTCTTGTCGATATCTTTACTGACTGTAAAAATTTTCTTCTCTTTACTTTCACTTGAAGAAGCAAATTGTATCTCTTTACCAAATGTGTCTTGGTTATTCAAACATTGTCCTTCTTCAAATCCTAAACCACTGGTGTCTTTTTGAATGCTTATGTTTGCTCAACATCTTGTCTAAAGCTTTAGTGTTGCCCTCATACTTGCTCCTCATCTTCAATTCATCCTTGCTCTTGTCTAGCTCTTTTCTAAGCCTTACAATTTCCTCTTCCATATTTTTCTACTCCTTTTCCTTCTTTATCAATTCAGAGGATGTAGCTTCACATATCCTCTTAGCTTCTTCCAACTGGAGTTGTAGATCAGAAGTTTTTTTCTTGGATTCCTCTAGAGATTCCTCTTGGAGTTGTAGATCAGAAGTTGTTTTCTTGGATTCCTCCAGGGATTCCTCCAACTATTCTTGTTCCTTTGCAGCATCATGCTTAGCCTTTTTGATTTCTCATCTTGTCTTACTTAATTCCTCAAGAGCACTTATGAGCTCACCTTCTAGATCCACTTCAACTTCAATATCTTCATCTTCCTCATCTTTGACAACCAGTTCATCTAATGCCATAAAGAGATTAACTTCCCTTTCATCCTCATGCCAGTCATCTTCTAATGCACTTTATTCATCTGTGGCATCATCCTCAATGGTATATTAGTTCTTCTTCTTCTAGTATCTTCTTCTTCCTTGCCGGTAAACTTTCTTCTCTTTGTCTTTACCTGAAGATATGCCAAAGCTCCTTTCCTCATCTCCACCAATTTCATTGTAGGGACATTTTGCAGCAAAGTGTCCAATTTTACCACAATTGAAGCATTTGAGTGGCAAGTTTCCTTTATACTTACCAAATCCTCTCTTGAGCTTTCTAACAAAGTTTTCTACCTCTGCATCTGAGTCTTCATTGGATCCTTTATGGGAAACCTCTTCCTTGACCCTTTTGATGGAATTGAAGGTAACCTCTTTCCTTGAAGATCCTTCTCCGGTTGTCCTCATATCATAAGTAGTTAGGGAGCCAAATAACTCATCCATTATGAAGGTTTTTAGATCCTTGGCTTCCTCTATAGAAGAGACCTTAGTGTCATACTTAGATGTGAGTGATCTAAGTACCTTTTTGACAATAACTTTATCAACAACTTCTTCTCCAAGTCCCCTAATGGTGTTCACAGTTTCATCTACCCTATGAAGATAATCTGCAATATTTTCTTCATCTTTCATCTTCAAGCCTTCAAGCTGACCTCTTAGTGACTTCATCTTGGCTTCTTTGACTTTGGCATCTCCTTTAAATAATCTCTGCAATTTATCCCAAGTCTCTTTGGCGGATGACCAGTGCATAACCTTAACAAACTCGTTATCTAAAATCCCACTGAGAATAGCATGTTTAGCCTTTGCATTATTCTCATACTCCTTTGCATCTAGGTCTATGGGTGGAATACTAGGGACAATATACCCATTCTTTACAAACATCCAAACATAAAATCCTAGAGAGGGCATATATGTTTCCATTCTTCTGCACCAAAATGCATAGTTGGTTCCATGAAACATGGGGTCTTTAGAAGAGGAGGAGGACTCATTTCTTGTCATTGTGTTCCAAGACCAGAATCTATCCAAGCTAGAGAAATCTTATCTGACTAGGAACCTAGGCTATGATACCAATTGTTGAACACAATGTACCACTGAGAGGGGGGTGAATCAGTGGTTCCCAATATTCTAAACCCTTTTTAAACTAACTCTTGGTATCAGTTAGAAAATCAAACACAAGGAGGGTATGCCACTGATCAAATGCAAACACACAACACATAACATCAGATATACGAGGAACACCCAATATGGGAAAAACCTCGATGAGAAATGTTGCTAGAGTCTGTTACTCCAATCCAGCCTCACAATAAACATGGTTAGAATGTTGAGGGCACCAACCCAAGGATCACCAATCCTTGATTTTAGGGCACCAACCCAAGGAGAACCAACCCTTGATTTAGGGCACAAACCCAAGGAGCACCAACCCTTGCACTGAGGTCCAACTCAGTGATTATAATAACATATGTCGAAATAATAGTAATAAACTTGTTACAAATGAGTTTTGTAATGCTTGCAATCAAAATATTTCACCCGTTTAACTCTTCTCTACTCGTTCTCCTTTGCTTAGTTCACTGTCGGTTCACTATTTGTTGTTTATACCCTTTCTTCCTTGATTCTGTCTTGCATAACCTCCACCGGTACACTCTCTTTTCTCCTTCACCTTCGGCAACTTTGTTCCTCAATCTCCCTTGCTAGTAAAACCTCTGATAAACTCTCTTACCCGCTCAACTTTTCAGTCAATCAACTCCAACACATATGCTTTTATCTTCTCTATGATCACTCTCTGTTGTCTTAGTTACTCTTTTTTTTTCTGGCATTTAGCATCAGAATCTTTCATCTTTGGTTTACATATTTTTACTTGGCTTTCCCGCCAAGACCAAAGTTCAAATGGTGGAACTCTAGGGATTTTCTCCACCAACTCAATTTGTATCAAATCTGATTGGATCTCATCTCCTCAATTGATGATCTATAGTAGATCAAACATCACCGCCATTTCTGATGACATTTGCACACACTTTCTATATTTGGCTACCTGCAACTTGTTTTATCTGTCTTGCTCTATCAATCACCATTAATGACTTAGTTGTTTCCTTCAACCAATGAGCATGAAGATCGGGTTATCCTACTTTACTTACATCACCAAAAATCTTCTGCATCTTGATTTTCCTCGAGCTGCACTTCTTCTATCATTGACCTGTGATTTACGAGTTCCTTATTTATAGTCAACCTTCTCATCACCTACCATGTCGATTGACACTTCACCAACCTTTGGATTCTTTCCACATGGCAGCCACATGTCATCCTTGTCGACACCCACCTCTGTTCAATCCACTAAGTCAATTTAGATTCATTCACCAACCAAGACATATTACCGGTGCTTGCTCACCGGTTCACTAACCCTTCTTGTACATGTCACCTTACCGGTTATCCTTCATGTCGTCTTTCCTCTGTTCTTTTGATGGGTCAACCCGACTTGTCATAAAACACACCAATTCATCCACTAAGTCTATTTACCAATGAGATTACACCTGCCTTCATACTAGTATTATCCTTGAGTAAAACATGTCATTAATGCACATCTTGATAATTGCGCCTACGGATAGATTACTCTTTTCTCTATTGTCTTTTTCTTTCTTATTGACAGTCATGTTTACTTACTGGTGAACATCCATGTCGGTAACATCTCCTTCTTGCATCCTACATTCAACTTGCATACCGATAAACATCCATATCGGTGACATGCTATACTTACCAATTGACATTCTATAGTACCTGTTGACATCAATGACAATGCAATCCCAAGAACCCTAGCGCAAGAGAGGAAAAATCAAGACATGGGTGTTTCCATCTCTCTAGGTCCCCCTTATTCTCTTAGAGAATTACTTAATCATCAAAATATTTGTAGAGAGGATGATGTTATGTATTTCATTCATTATCTCTCTCCCCATATAACGTTAAGTAAATATGAGGGCTTAGATGATAAGGATCTTCCCTCTCAATCAACCTAAAAGGATATGCATGATGAAAGAAAGGAAAATCATCTTCGACAAGACATTCCTTCTTCATCTACTAGTACTTTCATGTATTATAACATCCTTACACTATAAGATTCAAAGATATTCATAACAATGTTCCTCCCAATTCTCAATTAAAAAATTCTTATAGAGTGGCTTTAACAAAATATCAAAACAAGGTTTTAAAGGATGAGGACTTGGGAAATTTGACCAAGGAATTAGAGTCCCTATAAACCCTCCTAGACAAATTAGTATAGAACTCCTAGGACATGATCATAATTCTCTCAAGGATGATCTTGCAAGACAAAGGATGCGTCAAGAGGCTAAAATGACTTCTTCTTCAAAGACTCTTTTTTGTTCATTTCATCAAACTCATAATCATGATGCTAATGATTTTCTAGATTTTCAAGATGGTATACAAAAATTAGTTGATAATGGAACTATAAAAATCAATGAAGACAATCCATCTTCTTCTTGTCCTAAATCTCAAAAAGTTTAAATATACACCTATGTTGGCATTATGCGAACCGGTATGAGGACATAATGACATTGTGTGTTGTCATTGATGTCAATATGCTGAAGAGGTTAGAACTGGCATATGTGAGAACTAGTATAATACTGTAAACCGACATTTGTGCCAAAGTGAAGTGGTGTGTTTTTTGAAGGTGAACCGGCATATGGTTATGGGAACCAGCACATGGAAGTGTTGTATGACTACCGGTTGCTAGTCTCAACTTCAGGGTTTTTGGTTGAAGTGCTTCAAGCCTGTGTGGCTCAACCAGTGACGTTGTGTGATGAGTTAGAATTGTAATGAAGAACAGATCATGTAGCCACGTCAGCCTTTTGTGCGTGAAGGATCTTGCATGAAGGAGATTGTTCCTATCTACCTCGGGAATGTGCGAAGTCTGTAAATGGTGATAACATGTGATGGGTTATCAGCCACCATGAAATCGGTGGAAAATGGACGATGGAGAAAGTCTTGAGATTGGATCAAGAACTACTGCATTTAATGCAGTATGCTCAATGGTCAGGATTGAACTGTTTGAATTCCTTAACCTAATAGGTTTTGGGTTTAGGGTTTATGCTATCGACCTATCTATTTTCCTATAAGGTCAATGTTGTGTTTCTTTCTGAGGTTGTTGGAAAAAGTTGTGTGTGTGTATCCAAGAGAAGAGATACATGATTCTTGCCAAACCAGAGGAGAGAAGTGATACCTATAGAGTGTAAGTACAGAAGGTGAAGAGGAGCTTAAGAGGATTTGCATTGGCATTGAGTGTTGTTATCAGATCATTGTAATACCTGTTGATCTCTAATCACTTCAACAGATGAGAAATCCCTTAACAGGGTAGCTTTAACCAGCTTGCTGTAAATCCTTTAATAGGGTGATTCAAAACCATTGAGTTCTTGAAATCCTCTAACAAGGTAACCTTTAACAGGGTTTAACCCTTAACTGGGTATTCTAGCCATCCCTTAACCGGGTGATCCCTAACAGGATCGATTCCTAACAGAACCTTTTGTACCAGTCTTTAACCGAAAAAGGCTCCTAATAGAGTAGACTTCTAAAGAGTTCAAAAACAAGCTTGTGGGTATTCATCCCCACCGTGGTTTTTCCCAGTTGGGTTTCCACGTGAAAAATGAGTGTGTCATGTGTGATGTCTTCTTCATGTGATGCTTTGTTGTTTTCTATCAAGTGGTGAATCATGTTGATCTAGTTGCTCATATATATCTTTGATGGTAGATTACCTGTTCATGCATTAGGGTGAAATGGAAATGAAGTGTTAGATTATATGAGAAGATAAGTGTCAACCGGTTTATCCTTGTCTCAGTCATTCTGGGTTTTGCCGGTTGTACTCTGTTTTAGAACCGGTGTTACTGTTTGTCTGCCAATGCACAGTGTCTGCTGATAAATGAGTTTAAGAGTGTGTTTTTGTCTATACTGATTCACCCCCCCCCTCTCAATATTGGTTTGGTACTATCCGTTCATCATTGAGATATCAATTGGTATTAGAGCATCCTCCAAGTCATCTGTGTTATAAGCTTAACTGCTTGTGGTAATGATCCCAGTCTAATAATGAAGAGGGAAGGTCCAAAGTTTAACATAGAAAATTTCAATATATGGAAAGACAGAATGAAGATATATATTAGAAGCATGGGTGCTCAACACTGGAGCTATGTTGAGAATGTCTATGTTGCCCCTATTGGTACTCTCATTGATTACCAAAAGAGAGAGATGCAGGAGAATGGGCAAGTTATGGAAGCCCTAATTAGTAGTTTATCTAACATTGAGTTTATTGATGTCCAAGATAAGGTAAATCCAAAAAATGTATGGGATACTCTTGAAAATATCTATGGTGGTGATGAGCATGTAAAACAAGCTAAGGAAGAAAGCCTTAGAGGGAAGTTTGAAGATATGTGGATGGTTGAAGGTGAGACCATTCAACAGTATGGAATAAGAATCAAAATCGATGTTGGAGATATCAAGAGTGCAGGTGGTAAAATGGAAGATTCCACTATGGTAAGAAAAGTCCTGAGATCCCTATTGTCGGTCTATGCAATAAGGGTTGCTGCTATTCAGGAGTTAAGATCAATAGACAAGACTAAAGTATACCTAGACTCCATCATTGCAAAGTTGATAGCCTATGAGCTAAATAGTTTTGATGGTAGTGTTCAAAAGACTAAATCAGCTTTTAAAGCTTCTATTGTACCATCCAGAAAAGGAAAAGAAGCTAGCACTAGTGGTGAACCAAGATAGTGTAGAGAAATGGATGATGAGGAGATTCTGATGGCATTTGAAGCTCTCCTTCCCAAGAAACTTCCTAAAGGAACCGACAAATATAGAAGTAAGCTACCTTTGAAATACTTTTCTTGTAATCGGATGGGACATATTGCTGTAAACTGTCCTAATGGCAACAACAAGGACAAACTGGAAAGATTCAAGAAATTCAAAGGAGGAAACCAGAGAAACTATTTTGTGGCAGTTGATGAAGGTGTCACAGATGAGGAATCAGAGGATGAAGAAAATGAAGATATTGTGTTTGTTGTTGTCAAGGAAGATATGTCAAATAAGAAGGCTCTTGTCTCCTGGTTTGATAATTCCAATTAGTGGATCATTGGTAGTGGCTGCTCTCACCATATGACTGGTGACTGGAGCAAGTTTCTATCCTTGGAAGAGTATGATGGTGGTGTGGTTCACTTTGGTAATGATGCACCATGCCTGGTCAAAGGCAGAGGGTCCATCTCTCTGAATGGAAAGAGTACTGCTGACAATGTGTACTGGGTTGATGGTCTCAGACACAACCTTCTAAGTGTTGCCCAGCTGAATGATAGTGGCCTCACTCTAGAATTCAAGAATGGAGTGTGCAGAATCAAAGGACAAAATGGTGAATTGGTGGCCACCGACATGTAGACCAAAGGTAACCTATTTCAACTAAATGCAAATATAAGTACATGTCTTATGGCTAAATTTGATGATAGCTTGATATGGCATAGGAGACTCTGCCATGTAAACTTTGATAACATTGTCAAGGCTAGTAAGATCAAGGCAGTTAGAGGGTTATCAGTGCTAAGAAAACTGGATAACACCTTGTGCAGAGAGTGTCAATTGGGGAAAATATCTTCCTCAACTTTTAAAGGTAAATCTTTCACTGCTCATAATTTGCTTTATCTTGTGCATACTGATTTGTGTGGTCCTATGAAAAATAGGAGTGTGCTGGGTGATAGGTACTTCATGATTCTCACTGATGACTGCTCAAGAATGATGTGGGTCATATTCTTCGAAGATAAGTCTAAAGCTTTTGTAAAGTTCAAAGCTTTCAGAGCATTAGTGGAAAAGGAAAGCAGTAAAAGGAGCAAGTTCCTGAGAACTGATAAAGTAGGGGAATTCACTTTCGGTGAATTCAACAAGTACTTTGAAGAACATGGCATCAAGAGGAAATTGTCTTCCCCTCGGACTCCACAATAGAATGGTCTACCAGAGAGGAATAATCAGACTGTGGTTGAAGTAGCTAGAACCATGTTGATTCAAGGAAAGCTAGCTCACACCTTTTGGAGAGAAGCAGTGAGCACTGTCGTCTATACAATGAACTGGGTACTCATCAAGAAAGGTAAGGATAAAACTCCTTATGAGAATTGGACTAGTAAGACACCTGTGGTTAGCTACTTTAGAGTGTTTGGTAGCAAATTTTACATCAAGAGGAGTGAACACCAGAGCAAATTTAATGAAAAATATGATGAGGGAATATTCCTAGGATATTCCACCAAGAGCAAAGCTCTCAATTGTTTCAACAATATGACTCAGAGAATTATGGAAAGCATCAATGTAAGAGTTGATGAAACCTCTGAGAAAACTGAGGAAACTGACAGTGAGCAAGTGGTAAATGAACCGGTTGTAACCTTCTAGGAACTGGTTGTCAGGCAACCAAGTACCAGTAACAGTGTTCCTACACCGGTCGATGTAGATGCTGATACTGATGGAGATGAGGATGAAGAAGAAAAGCAAGATGAATCCATCAAGACCATTCCTCGGTATGTCAACCTGAATCATGATCCTAAGCAGATCATAGGAGATAAGGATGCAGGAATCCTTACAAGAAGAAAGGTCAGAGAAAACTCATCTATGATCTTTGAATTTGAGCCTAAATCATTCAAAGAAGCACATAAAGATGAAGACTGGATCAAGGAAATGGAAGAGGAACTTGACTAGATAGAGAAAAATGGTACATGGTCTTTGGTACCCAGACCGGAGCATAAAAATGTCATTGTTACCAAATGGGTTTTCAAAAATAAGTTGAATGAGGATGGCACAGTAATTAAGAACAAAGCCAAATTGGTGTGCAAAGGATATGCTCAAGAAGAAGGAGAAGACTATGGAGAAACCTTTTCTCCTGTAGCCAGATTGGAAGGAGTTCGTATGCTTCTTGCATATGCAGCTTTTAAAGGTTTCAAAGTATATCAAATGGATGTAAAATCTACATTCCTAAATGGTGTACTTGAAGAGGAGGTGTATATTGAGCAACCAGATGGGTTTTCCCTATCTTAAGATAGTGACATGGTATGTAGGCTACATAAAGCCTTATATGGTCTAAAGCAGACACCTAGAGCATGGTATGAATGTCTATATTCCCATGTTGTGAAGATTGGATTTGAGAGAACAAGTGAAGATAGCAATATCTACTTGAAGTCTGAAGAAGATTAGATCCTAATTTGTGAGGTATTTGTTGATGACATTATCTTTGGTGGAGATGACAAGATGAGTCATGAGTTTGCAAATGAGATGAAGAAAGAGTTTGAAATGTCAATCATAGAGGAGATTAAATTCTTCATTGGAATGCAGATCCAACAAATGAAAGATGGAATCTTTATCACTCAGTCCAAGTATGTCAAAAAGTTGTTGAAGACCTTTGGCATGGAAGATAGCAAACCGGTTGGTACACTGATGGTGACCGATAGTAAACTATCCAAAGCGGATGACTCAACACTGGTTGATGAGAAGGAATACCGATCAATGATTGGTAAGTTGCATTATGTAGTGCATAGCAGATCGGATATTACACATGCAGTTGGCACTACTGCAAGATTCCAGAAAAGCCCAAGAGAATCCCACTTTGTTGCAGTCAAGTGCATTCTTAGGTATCTTAAGGGAACTGTTGACTATGGATTGTGGTATCCATATAGCAAGGATTTCAACTTGAAAGTATAAATAGATGCTGATTGGGTAGGCAATATAGATGACCAGAAAAGCAAAACCGG
The DNA here is from genome assembly GCF_030272615.1 of Cryptomeria japonica. NCBI lineage: Eukaryota > Viridiplantae > Streptophyta > Pinopsida > Cupressales > Cupressaceae > Cryptomeria > Cryptomeria japonica. The sequence goes on along the minus strand of NC_081414.1, from coordinate 655,960,845 downwards.
TGGTGCATTCTTTCTCAGTGGTAGACTGGTCTCATGGATGAGTAAGAAGAGGAGTTGTATCTCTCAGTCTACAGTGGAAGTAGAGTATGTTGCAGCTTTCATGAACTACACTTAGACAATTTGGATGAAGCATGTATTAAATGGCTTCAAAGTTCCTGTATCTGAATCGGTAAGTATATTTTGTGACAATACTAGTGCAATTAACATCTCCAAGAATCCGGTTTTACATTCTAGAACCAAGCACTTTGAGCTTAAGTATCATTTCTTGAGGGAAAAGGTTCAGAACAAAGAGATTGCACTTGAAAATGTTTCTAGTAAGGAGCAGTTAGCAGACATATTCACCAAGCCTCTCCCAAAGGCTACATTTATGTACTTAAGAGGTGAATTAGGGGTGTTTCCCCTTTAGGAGGTAAACTAAAGGTATATGCTCCACATCAGTCAGACATTGCATAGTCAAATATTTCTTCAGGATTGATGTGTTGAAGGATGCTACTCCTTAGGGGGAGCAACCTAATGGATCAGGGAAGCTTGTGCCTCCACTTTGGAATTGTTGTCAAAGGGGGAGAAGATGTGAAGCGGAGAAGATATCTATAGAAATTGGGGGATAAGATGTGAAGTGAAGAGATATCTTTGTATATTGCCATCAATGCCAAAGGGGGAGATTGTTGGCATTATGTGAACCGGTATGAGGACATAATGACACTATATGTTGTCATTGATGTCAATATGCTGAAGAGGTGAGAACTGACATATGTGAGAACTGGTATAACACTGTGAACCAAAATTTGTGCCAAAGTGAAGTGGTGTGTTTGCTCAAGGTGAACCGGCATATGGTTATGGGAACTGGCACATGGAAGTGTTGTATGACTACTGGTTGGTAGTCTCAACTTCAGGGTTTCTGGTTGAAGTGCTTCAAGCCTATGTGGCTCAACCGGTGACTTTGTGTGATGAGTTAGCATTGTAATGAAGAACAAATCATGTAGCCATGTTAGCCTTGTGCGCATGAAGGATCTTGCATGAAGGAGATTGTTCCTATCTACCTCGGGAATGTGCAAAGTTGGTAAATGGTGATAACATGTGATGGGTTATCAGCCGCCATAAAATCGGTGGAAAATAGATGATGTAGAAAGTCTTGAGATTGGATCAAGAACTGTTGCATTTAATGCAGTATACTCGATGATTAGGATTGAACTATTTGAATTCCTTAACCTAATAGGTTTTGGGTTTAGGTTTTATGCTATCGACCTATCTATTTTCCTACAAGGTCGATGTTGTGTTTCTTTCTGAGGTTGTTGGCAAAAGTTATGTGTGTGTATCCAAGAGAAGAGATACGTGATTCTTGCCAGACTAGAGGAGAGAAGTGATACTTGCAGAGTGTAAGTGCATAAGGTGAAGAGGAGCTTAAGCGGATCTGCATTGGCATTGAGTGTTGTTATCAGATCATTGTAATACCTGTTGATCTCTAACCACTTCAACAGTTGAGAAATCCCTTAACAGGGTACCTTTACCCAACTTGCTATAAATCCTTTAATAGGGTGATTCAATACCATTGAGTTCTTGAAATCCTCTAACAAGGTAACCTTTAATAGGGTTTAACCCTTAACTAGTTATTCTAGCCATCCCTTAACCAGGTGATCCCTAACAAGATCGGTTCCTAACAAAACCTATTGTATCATTCTTTAACCAAACAAGGCTCCTAACAGAGCGAACTTCTAAAGAGCTCAAAAACAAGCTTGTGGGTATTCATCCCCACTATGGTTTTTCCCAGTTGGATTTCCACGTGAAAAATGAGTGTGTCATGTGTGATGTCTTCTTCATGTGATGCTTTATTGTTTTCTGTCAAGTGGTGAATCATATTGATCTAGTTGCTCATATGTATATTTTTGATGCTAGATTACTTGTTCATGCATTAGGGTGAAATAGAAATGAAGTGTTAGATTATATGAGAAGATAAGTGTCAACCATTTTATGCTCATCTCAGTCATTCTGGGTTTTGCCGATTGTACTCTGTTTTAGGACCGGTGTTACTGTTTGTCTATCAATGCACAATGTTTGTTGACAAACCGGTTTAAGACTGTGTTTTTGTCTATACTAATTGAGCCCCCCTCTCAATACCGATTTGGTACTATCCGTTCATCATTAAGTTATCAATTGGTATTAGAGCGTCCTCCAGGTCCTCTGTGGTATAAGCTTAACCACTTGAGGTAAAGATCCTAGTCTAATGATAAAGAGGGAAGGTCCAAAGTTTAACAAAGAAAATTTCAGTATATGGAAAGACAGAATGAAGATATACATCAGATGCATAGGTGCTCAACACTAGAGCTATGTTGAGAATGTCTATGTTGCCCCTACCGGTACTCTCATCGATGACCAAAAGAGAGAGATGCAAGAGAATGGGCAAGTCATGGAAGGCCTAATTAGTAGTTTATCTGACATTGAGTTTATTGATGTCCAAGATAAGGTAAATCCCAAAGAGGTATGGAATACTCTTGAAAATATCTATGGAGGTGATGAGCATGTAAAACAAGATAAGGAAGAAAGCCTTAGAGGGAAGTTTGAAGATATGCAGATGGTTGAAGGTGAGACCATTCGACAGTATAGAATAAGAATCATAACTGATGTTGGAGATATCAAGAGTGCAGGTGGTAAAATGGAAGATTCCACTATGGTAAGCAAAGTCCTGAGATCCTTATTGTCATTTTATGCAATAAGGGTTGCTGCTATTCAGGAGCTAAGATCAATAGACAAGAGTAAGGTATCCCTAGACTCCATCATACCAAAGTTGATAGCCTATGAGCTAAATAGTTTTGATGGTAGTGTTCAAAAGACTTAATCAGCTTTTAAAGCTTCTGTTGTACCATCCAGAAAAGGAAAAGAAGCTAGAACTAGTGGTGAACCAAGATAGAGGAGAGAAATGGATGATGAGGAGATTTTGATGGCATTTGAAGCTCTCCTTGCCAGGAAACTTCGTCAAGGAACTGACAAATATAGAGGTAAGCTACCTTTGAAATTCTTTTCTTGTAATTGGATAGGACATATTGCTGTAAACTATCCTAATGGTGACAACAAGGACACACCAAAAAGATTCAAGAAATTCAAATGAGGAAACCGGAGAAAATATTTTGTGGCAGTTGAGGAAGGTGTCATAGATGAGGAATAAGAGGATGAAGAAAATAAAGATATTGTGTTTGTTGCTGTCAAGGAAGATTTGTCAGACAAGAAGGCTCTTGTCTCCTAGTTTGATAATTTCAATGAGTGGATCATTGAAAGTGGTTGTTCTCACCATATGATTGGTGACTGAATCAAGTTTCTATCCTTGGAAGAGAATGATTGTAGTGTGGTTTGCTTTGGTAATGATGCACCATGCCTGGTCAAAGGAAGAGGGTCCATCTCTTTGAATGGAAAGAGTAGTACTGACAATGTGTACTGGGTTGATGGTCTCAGACACAAAATTCTAAGTGTTTCCCAGTTGAATGATAGTGGCCTCACTCTAGAATTCATGAATGGAGTGTGTAGAATCAAAGGAAAGAATGGTGAATTGGTGGCCACCAGCATGCAGACCAAAGGTAACTTATTTCAGCTAAATGCAAATATAAGTACATGTCTTATGGCTAAATTTGATGATAGCTGGATATGGCATAGGAGACTCTTCCATGTAAAATTTGATAACATTGTGAAGGCTAGTAAGATCAAGGCAGTTAGAGGGTTGTCGGTGCTAAGCAAACTAGATAACACCTTGTGCAAAGAGTGTCAATTGGGGAAAATGTCTTCCTCAACCTTTAAAGGTAAATCTTTCACTACTGACAATTTTCTTGATCTTGTGCATACTGATTTGTGTGGTCCTATGAAAAATAGGAGTGTACAGGGTGCTAGGTACTTCATGATTCTCACTAATGACTGCTCAAGAATGATGTGGGTCACATTCTTGAAAGATAAGTCTGAAGCTTTTGTAAAGTTCAAAGTTTTCATAGCATTAATGGAGAAGGAAAGAGGTAAAAGGATCAAGTGCCTAAGAACTGATCAAGGAGGGGAATTAACTTTCAGTGAATTCAACAAGTACTTTGAAGAACATGGCATCAAGAGGCAATTGTCTACCCCTTGGAATCTGTAGTAGAATGGTCTAGCAAAGAGGAATAACCAGACTATGGTTGAAGCAACTAGAACCACGCTGATTCAAGGAAAGGTAGCTCACACCTTTTGGAGAGAAGCGGTGATTACTGTAGTCTATACAATGAACTGAGTACTCATCAAGAAAGGTAAGCATAAAACTCGTTATAAGTATTGGACTGATAAGACACCTATGGCTAGCTACTTTAGAGTGTTTGGTAGCAAATGTTACATCAAGAGGAGTGAACACCAGAGCGAATTTGATGTGAAATGTGATGAGGGAATATTCCTAGGATATTCCACCAGGAGCAAAGCTCTCAAGTGTTTCAACAATAGGACTCAGAGAATCATGGAAAGCATCAATGTAAGAGTTGATGAAACCTCTTAGAAAACTAAGGAAACCAGCAGTGAGAAAGCGGTAAACGAACCAGTTGTAACCTTCTGGGAACCAATTGTCAGGCGACCAAGTACTAGTAATAGTGTTCCTAAACTGGTAGATGTAGATGCTGATACTAATGGAGATGAGGATGAAGAAGAAAAGTAAGATGAATCCATCAAGACCATTCCTCGGTATGTCAAGCTGAATCATGATCCTAAGAAGATCATAGGAGATAAGGATGCAGGAATCGTTACAAGAAGAAAGGTCAGAGAAAACTCATGTATGATCTTTGAATTTGAGCCTAAATCATTCAAAGAGGCACATAAAGATGAAGAATGGATCAAGGCAATGGAAGAGGAACTTGACCAGATAAAGAAAAATGGTACATGTTCTCTGGTACCCAGACCGGGGCATAAAAATGTCATTGGTACCAAATGGGTTTTCAGAAATAAGCTGAATGAGGATGGCACAGTGATTAGGAACAAAGCCAGATTGGTGTGCAAATGATATGCTCAAGAAAAATGAGAAGACTATGGAGAAACCTTTTCTCCTGTATCCAGATTGGAAGGAGTTCGTATGCTTCTTGCATATGCAGCTTTTAAAGGTTTCAAAGTGTAGCGTCCTAAAATTGCAAAACTTGCAATTTCAACCGCATTTGGGTCTTCACGATGGTGACGCAACACTGAACCTGAATGGAGACCCCGAAACCTGCTCACAACACCAAAAACTGCATTTTCTTGCACCCTGGCCTGAACCTCCTTTGCACCCTGCTGTCCAGGGAGGTGGGACCAGAGCGCCCAGTGCCCTGGTCCTTCAGGACCAGGGTGCCCAGTGCCCTAGTCCCCCAGGACCATGGCGCCCAGTGCCCTGGTCCCTGGGCCTATTTTGGGTCCGGTCTCCTATGGGGTCTCGGGTCTTTTTGTTTGCAATTTTGAAATTAACTTTCCTGGTCGGCCTAAGGTCGGGAAAATTAGTCTATTAACCCTAATTGGCAAGTATATAAACTACTTTTCCTCTCTCATTTTGGAGAGGATGGAAAAAGGCAAAAAAAAATGACATTCAAGCATTCAAGCATTCAAGCATTCAAGCATTTCTTCAAGCAATTGATCATTCTAAGTCTCCATTCAAGGCTAAGTGTTGCATTCAAGACAAGGATTCAACCATTGAAGAGGAGATCACATATTACAACACACAACATACAACATACAACAACATCTATACCTTCGCATATAAGGATACAAACATCCTTACAACAAGGTATTAGTACTTGTTTTACATTACATTTACAAGCATTTCTCATTTCCTGGTTAATTCCAAAACCGGGGTTTGACCTAAGGGCAAACCCCTAATCCCTAACCCCCCAATCGCCTTCACTTTTCTGTGTGTAGGTTGCAGGTACGCGGCTGAAATTGAAGATTTGGAATCCTTGTGCAGAGACAAACAGATCCCCCTTCATTTCGCGGATTTTTCGGAGGACCGTGTGCACGCCGGGCGCCATCGTCCCGTCAACTTTTGCTCAAATTTGCAGGATAGCACCGTATCGACATTTTACAGCTAATTCCAGGTCCGCAGCTTCATCCTATATCCCTATCTCAATTTATAATCGAATCTTTCTCACTTTCTATGCATGCCTAGCTTAATTCTTATATCAACATTCTTTACAAAAGAGGGTAGCCTTGCTTTCTTAACCCTTGAAACTCATTTAGCATCCAATCTTGCATTGCGTGGGATTGGATCTTGTGGGTTTCAACCCCTCTTTTGAATGTAAAGTCTCTCCTAAGTGAAAACCATCAACCCTAGAGTTACTCTCCCTTCTCTCTCCTCGGAGTTGGGGAGGGGAGAACGACTAGGGTTCGATCGTGATTTTCCGCTTTACATTTTGGTGAACCTGACGTGAACATCCTTTCTGATTATTCATGGTTAGATCTGAAAATTGGATTCCTTGATTACATTTCCATGTTTGATCTTGTGCAAAATTTTAGAGGTTAATTGCATAAAAACCCTAAATTTTCTTTTTAAGTAATTAAACTTGTGAAATGTTTAGTTGTTAAATGCTTGTTTCAGATCTGCCCTTCTATTACAAATTCTCAATTCATATTTGTGCTTTAATTCTGAAAATTAAGTGGTTAAGTGTTAAAACCCTAATTTTTGAAACCCTCTTGATTCAACCTTTGTCCGACAATTTCACTGATCAAAACATTTCCAAATCAGCTGTAACTTTGGATTCCGCAATAAAATCATAATATCTTTCATCCCTGAAAATTTGGAAAAAAGTTGCAAGGACCGTGTGCACTCCGAGCGCCATCGTCCCCGACATTTTTTCTGAAATTTCGGGAGCTAGATCTTACTGTATTTTTCTGCTAAAATCCAGAATTTTGGCTGATTTTATCAATTATAGCACCTTCAAAATTACAGTCAAAGTTGGTCTAGCAATTGCTTGGATTGAGGCTTCTAATCATTCAAAAATTGTTGAAATTGAAATTTGTGTCAAAATTGTGTTTCTTACAGTCCTAAATCTGAAAAGTGTGTTATCATTCATTCGAAATTTCAGTGATTTATCGAAATTTTTGCAATTTGTGACTTTTGAAATTAAGTGCTTAATTATAACAACTTTGATTTCCGCTTTCAAACTTGAATTTTGTGTGAAATTGAGTCAACTTTCAAATTTCAAAACTTGCAGTGCTTTTGGTATTCCCTCTAAAATCATAAAATTCAAAATTTCAGTTTCCCTCTCTTTTTCAAAATTCAAATTTTGCATTTTTCGACAATCTTGGTAGGGTCCAATTTTGAGATTGCAACTTTAATTTGGCCTATCTACAGATCGTAAAATCACTCAATTTTTTCAAGTTAGCTGTAAAATCATCATAACTTTCATCCCTGCAAATTTTGAAAAAAGTTGCGAGGACCGTGTGCACCCCGAGCGCCACGGTCCCGGACATTTTTTCTGAAATTTCGGGAGATTGTCCTGATTGTATTTACCAGCTCAAATCTAGAAGATTGGCTGGTTTTACTGAAATTTGCTACCTCTAAAATTCAAAATCTTCTCTCTCTCTTTAGTGCATGAGTTTTACAACAATAAGCCCTACCTACACTATTCCCGTTAGACGAAGCCTTAGAATTAAATCTTTCCAAGGTGTAATTACCGAGGAGATGGAACCTAATTTGAATGGCCTTTTTAACGAGGACATGGGTAATTCCTCTAATCCTCTTAATGATGAAGAAGCTCTCCATGAGGTTTCTGTAGAACAACTTTCAAAATTGGATAACCAATTTGACGATTTTCGACAATGGATGTCTCAAGAATACCCTGATAGTCAAGCTCTTCCTTTAATTGAGGGTCTAAAATGTATGCTTCAAAGTGATAAGAATGGAATTGATATTTTGCATGGTATTGCACATATTGTGGATTCAAATGTGATGCCTATGAAGAGTTGTGCTGAAACTTTGGGTTATACACAACCTCCTACTCAAGACAATCATTCTATTCCTTTGACGACTTCTATTGCTAGTATACCTACTTTTACATCAAACATAATGACTACTTCAATACAAGATATTCCTCCTATGATCACCAGTCATGGGGGCAATCCCTCTTCTTCAATCAACCCTCTTCCTTCATTCAATCCAACTTCTTCATTCATTCTTTCAATGAGTGTGCCTATTATATCTCCACAAATAAACATGACGCAAGGGGGCAATTCATTTAACCCTTCCATTCCTCCTTGTAGTGTTCCTCCTGTCCAATCATCCCCTATGACTAACTATCATAGTGTCCCACCACCTTAATCTCTACCTTCTTTCAATAACATAACACCTCCATCACAATCTAACACATCTAATATGAACTCTTCGACTGAAGCGACCATTAACAATCTTGCACAAACTGTCTCTTCTTTACAACAACAAATTGCCTCTATGAATCAATCTAAGTTTAGTGTGCCCACATTTGATGTTGCGAGCCCACTTTCTCTTAACATTGTTCAAGCTATTCCCCCTAAACATGTTGAAATTCCGCATTTGGAGCTTTATAATGGTAAGGGTCATCCTCTAACACATGTTAGGACCTTTCAAACAATATGTACTGATTTTGCTTATGACCAAAGGTTGCTTGCAAAATTGTTTACTAGAACATTAAGAGACAAAGCCCTACAATGGTATTGCTCGTTGCCTTCCTATTCTATTACTTCTTTCGAACAACTTGCAAATGCTTTCATTCAACAATTTCAAAACAATATAAGTCCTAAAGTTACTTTGATTGATTTAATGCATTGTAAACAAGGTGTTAAAGAAAAAGTGACTGATTTCATTGGTAGATATAAGCATTTGTATGCTCAAATTTCTTTTCCAGTGCCTGACAATGATATTCAAAGAATCTTTATTTCTAATTTACAAAAAGACATTAGAGAAAAACTCCTGTTTTTTGAGTTTACTTCTTTCCAATAGTTGTGCGCAACTCTTCACAATTATCAACTGACTGTGAGTCAAATGGAACAATCACATCCTATGGCTCTGAGTGATAAGGGTGATAGTAGTCAACAACCATTTGGGAAGTTTAAACCGAACAGAGAGTCCATTAAATTCAATGAAAACATCATCAACAACAATGTGAATGCAGCATCAGGTGTGTCTCCTATTTCTAAGTTTTTCAAGAAAGAAAGAAAGTTTACTCCTTTGAATGAATCATTGCATAGTATTATGAATAAGTTATTGGAACAAAATGTGCTTACTCTTCCTCCTATAAGGCAAATTGATCCTGCAAAGATTAATTCACCCTATTTTGATAACAAATCTTTTTGTCAATTTCATCGTCAACCTGGGCATGATACTGAAAAATGTTTTTCTTTAAAGGGGAAAATTCAAGATTTGATTGATAATAATACTATCTCTATTTCTGGTGTGAATGATAAAGGCAACAAATTTGTAGCTCTTCCTAACCAAAATCTTCAGATTTTTACTGATCCATTGCCTTCTCATACCTCTAATGCGATTAATACTACTGATTCCTCTGTCTCACCTGATGATCTCGTGTCTATGACTCTGAATGTGATTAATTTTGTGGAGCAACAGAAAATCCCTAAAGAACCTTCCATCACATTTGATTCCAGTGAAACTATCAGGGCACCTGATGGTCCTTTATATATAGTTGCAAAAGTCAAGAACACACCTTGCCGTGGAGTGCTTATTGATCCTTCTTGTATGGTTAATGTCATTACTGAAGAATTTCTTTTTACTTTGCAATTGAATCAAGTGATCTATGACAAAACAGATGTGATTGTGAAATTATTTGATGCATTTTCTTCTCCTGCAATTGGTTCTATTACATTACCTATTGAGGTCCGTAACAAATCCCTTGATGTGGACTTTGCTATTATTCCATCATCCGAACAATTTCGTGTGAAGCTAGGCTATCCTTGGCTATCTTCCATGAAAGCTATTGCTTCTCCTATTCACAAGTGTCTGAAATTTCCCCATAATGGTGAAGTTGTTACTGTCAATCATAGTCTCTTTAAACCAGCTGAAAGAACTTCTAGTGTTCCTATTGATTACTTTTGGCCTAAACAATTCCAATCTCTTCCTCCGCGAAGTGATCATCTTTTCAAATCTTATCAAAAGTGGAAAAAAGATATGATCCTTTCTCTAAGTGAACCTAGAACACCCAAACTTGACATTCCTATCATTCTTGAGAAGGAAGTTCTTCCTTTGAAAGATAAAACCAATGTCTTTCCTCAAGACGATTCCCAACCCATTCCTATGGATGTGACTATGCCTATATCTAATAAACCTCCTAAGAGTAGACCTATACCTCCTCATCATGATGGACTTGGTCTCCTTCCTAAACCAAATATTCCTCCCTTATATGGAGCAGTTCCTCCTCCTTCCTCTTATGGAGAGAAGAGACCTTCCTCTTCTCCTATTGTTCAGCCTAAGAGACCACAACCTAAACACCCAAGTGATAAGGATGAGAACATTCCTCCTCCTCAATCTTCGCAACTTCCTACTAAGACTAGACGAAATCGTTCTACCCGTGAACGCCGACGAAAGCATCGTCTTAGAGCTTAGGAAGCTGCTTCTCAAACTTTGCAATGCCCAAAAACACCTTCAACAAGCATTATTCCATTTTCTCCTCAGTCGACGATTGAGCCGAAATCCTCTGAACATAAGATGCATGATGGTCTTGATCCTGTGCGAGTTAAAGATCCTATTTTTATAAATCTTGATGATGATATAGATGAAAATGTTATTCATGATGAAAATGTTACTCCTGTTCATTCTGATAGTGAATATGAACTTGTGGATATTGATAACCATTTATCTAATGAATTTTCTAAAACACTTATCCTAGCTCCTATACAAGAACACTGTGGCTTGGGATATGAACATAGCCCTTGTTTGGATCTTGTGATAGCTCCATCTGCTGTGTTGGATGTTCCTCCTCTAGCGTGTTCCCTACCTTCCCAAAATATTGATTAGCAAGATCGGGGGGTAGATGACGTGCTAGACTAGTTTCATTAGCATAGCAGATTCTCTCCTCCTCTCTTTTGTTACTTCTTCTATGTGTTATTCTCATTCTTCTATTTGTTGTCCTTAGTGTTGTCTACTTGAGGACGATGCAAAACATTGAGATCTCTTTTGGTCTCTCTCATGTTGACTCAAAAGACACATGTGTTCCCTTCTTCTAGGTGACCTTCCTTGATTGGGGAATGAAGAACAATTATGCATACATACATATGATATACATGAATTATCATACAACATACTGACCCTGAGGAAAGCAAAGTCGCCTTGTGCTTTGTGTTTTGTGTCTATTATCCTTGCGCTTATCTCACACTTGGGGGCTAAATCCTTGTGATAACGTGCTCCTTTCCCTTCTCATTCTTATATGTATCACTACCTTAAAGCAATCACCCCCGGTGAGGTGTGTGCGATCGCTTTAACGTAGGGGGGCATACATCCCGTCCATATCTTTTCAAGATACTTGAAAATTTCTTGACTTAGCTTTGCCTTGAAAATTTTTGATATCTTTCTTGCATGACTTATAATGAGGGAACCTTACTACTGACAGTCATGGTTCTCCCTCGTGATCTTCCCTTTTACTTTTTCAATCAAAGTCGTAAGATCCTTAGTCCACTGGGGGCTTGGTGTATCTTGCCTCCTTGACGTGGTGAAAGTTTTTCAATGTTGTTTCCTTGTACTTTACCGAAAGTATGAGCGTACGGTTATACTCCCGCTAAAGTGGGGGCTAAATGTAGTGTCCTAAAATTGCGACACTTGCAATTTCGACCGCATTTGGGTCTTCACGATGGCGACGCAACACTGAACCTGAATGGAGACCCCGAAACCTGCTCACGACACCAAAAACTGCATTTTCTTGCACCCTGGCCTGAACCTCCTTTGCACCCTGCTGTCCCAGGAGGTGGGACCAGAGTGCCCAGCGCCCTGGTCCTTCAGGACCAGGGCGCCTAGCGCCCTAGTCCCCCAGGGCCATGGCGCCCAGCGCCCTGGTCCCTGGGCCTATTTTGGGTCCGGTCTCCTATGGGGTCTCGGGTCTTTTTGTTTGCAATTTGGAAATTAACTTTCCTGGTCAGCCCAAGGTCGGGAAAATCAGTCTATTAACCCTAATTGGCAAGTATATAAACTACTTTTCCTCTCTCATTTTGGAGAGGATGGAAAAAGGCAAAAAAAAAGGACATTCAAGGATTCAAGCATTCAAGCATTCAAGCATTTCTTCAAGCAATTGATCATTCTAAGTCTCCATTCAAGGCTAAGTGTTGCATTCAAGACAAGGATTCAACCATTGAAGAGGAGATCACATATTACAACACACAACATACAACATACAACAACATCTATACCTTCGCATATAAGGATACAAACATCCTTACAACAAGGTATTAGTACTTGTTTTACATTACATTTACAAGCATTTCTCATTTCTTGGTTAATTCCAAAACCGGGGTTTGACCTAAGGGCAAACCCCTAATCCCTAACCCCCCAATCGTCTTCGCTTTTCTGTGTGTAGGTTGCAGGTACGTGGCTGAAATTGAAGATCTGGAATCCTTGTGCAGAGACGAACAGATCCCCCTTCGTTTTGCGGATTTTTCGGAGGACCGTGTGCATGCCGGGCGCCATCGTCCCGTCAACTTTTGCTCAAATTTGCAGGATAGCACCGTATCGACATTTTATAGCTAATTCCAGGTCCGCAGCTTCATCCTATATCCCTATCTCAGTTTATAAGTGAATCTTTCTCACTTTCTCTGCATGCCTAGCTTAATTCTTATATCAACATTCTTTACAAAAGAGGGTAGCCTTGCTTTCTTAACCCTTGAAACTCATTTAGCATCCAATCTTGCATTGCGTGGGATTGGATCTTGTGGGTTTCAATCCCTCTTTTGAATGTAAAGTCTCTCCTAAGTGAAAACCATGAACCCTAGAGTGACTCTCCCTTCTCTCTCCTCGGAGTTGGGGAGGGGAGAACGACTAGGGTTCGATCGCGATTTTCCGCTTTACACAAAGTATATCAAATGGATGTAAAATCTACATTCCTAAATGGTGTACTTGAACAGGAGGTACCTAGAGCATGGTATGAATGTCTGCATTCCCATCTTGTGAAGATTGGATTTGAGAAAACAAGTGAAGATAGCAATATCTACTTGAAGTCTGAAGAAGATCAGATCTTGATCAATGAGGTATTTGTTGATGACATTATCTTTGGTGGAGATGACAAGATGAGTCATGAGTTTGCAGATGAGATGATGAAAGAGTTTGAAATATCAATCATAGGGGAGATTAAATTCTTCATTGGATTGTAAATCTAGCAAATGAAAGATGGAATCTTTATCACTCAGTCCAAGTATCTCAAAGAGGTGTTGAAGACCTTTGGCATGGAAGATAGCAAACCAGTTGGTACACTAATGGTGACCGATTGTAAACTATCCAAAGCGGATGACTCAACATTGGTTGATAAGAAGGAATATCGATCAATGATTGGTAAGTTGCATTATGTAGTGCATAGCAGATCCGATATTGCACATGTAGTTGGCACTACTACAAGATTCCAGAAAAGCCCAAGAGAATCCCACTTGGTTGCAGTCAAGCGCATTCTTAGGTATCTTAAGGGAACTGTTGACTATGGATTGTGGTATCCATATAGCAAGGATTTCAACTTGAAAGTATACATAGATGCTGATTGGGTAGGCAATATAGATGATCGGAAAAGCACAACCAGTGGTGCAATCTTTCTCGGTGGTAGACTGGTCTCATGGATGAGTAAGAAGCGGAGTTGTATCTCTCAGTCTACAGCAGAAGTAGAGTATGTTGCAAGTTTCATGAACTGGACTTAGACAATTTGGATGAAGCATGTATTAAATGGCTTCAAAGTTCCTGTATCTGAACCAGTAAGTATATTTTGTGACAATACTAGTGCAATTAACATCTCCAAGAATCCGGTTTTACATTCTAGAACCAAGCACTTTGAGCTTAAGTATCATTTCTTGAGGGAAAAGGTTCAGAACAAAGAGATTGCACTCGAACATGTTTCTAGGAAGGAACAGTTAGCAGACATATTCACCAAGCCTCTCCCAAAGGCTACATTTATGTACTTAAGAGGTGAATTAGGGGTGTTTCCCCTTTAGGAGGTAAAATAAAGGTATATGCTCCACATCAGTCAGGTATTACGTAGTCAAATTTTTCTTCAGGATTGATGTGTTGAAGGATGCTACTCCTCAGGGGGAGCAGCCTAATGGATCAGGGAAGCTTGTGCCTCCACTTTGGCATTGTTGTCAAAGGGGGAAAAGATGTGAACTGGAGAAGATATCTGTAGAAGTTGGGGGACAAGACGTGAAGCGGAGACATATCTTTGTATATTGTCATCAGTGCCAAAGGGGGAGATTGTTGGCATTATGTGAACTGGTATGAGGACATAATGACATTGTATGTTGTCATTGATGTCAATATGCTGAAGAGGTGAGAACCGACATATGTGAGAATTGGTATAACACTATGAACCGACATTTGTGCCAAAGTGAAGCGGTGTGTTTGTTCAAGGTGAACCGGCATATGGTTATGGGAACCGACACATGGAAGCATTGTATGACTACTAGTTGGTAGTCTCAACTTCAGGGTTTCTGGTTGAAGTGCTTCAAGCCTATGTGGCTCAACCGGTGACTTTGTGTGATGAGTTAGCATTGTAATGAAGAACAGATCATGTAGCCATGTCAACCTTGTGCATGTGAAGGATCTTGCATGAAGGAGAATGTTCCTATCTACCTCGGGAATGTGCGAAGTCTGTAAACGGTGATAATGTGTAATGGGTTATCAACCATCATGAAATTGGTGGAAAATGGATGATGGAGAAAGTCTTGAGATTGGATCAAGAACTGTTGCATTTAATGCAATATGTTCAATGGTTGGGATTGAACCATTTGAATTCCTTAACCTAATAGGTTTTGGGTTTAGGGTTTATGCTATCGACCTATCTATTTTCCTATAAGGTCGATGTTGTGTTTCTTTCTAAGGTTGTTGGCAAAAGTTGTGTGTGTATCCAAGAGAAGAGATACGCGATTCTTGCCAGACCAAAGGAGAGAAGTGATAGCTATAGAGTGTAAGTGCAGTAGGTGAAGAGGAGCATAAGCAGATCTGCATTGGCATTGAGTGTTCTTATCAGATCATTGTAATACTTTTTGATCTCTAACCACTTCAACAGTTGAGAAATCCCTTAATAAGGTAGCTTTAATCAGCTTGCTGTAAATCTTTTAACAGGGTGACTCAAAACCATTGAGTTCTTGAAATCCTCTAACAAGGTAACCTTTAATAGAGTTCAACCCTTAAGTGGGTGATCCCTTACAGGATCAGTTCCTAACAGAACCTATTATATCAGTCTTTAACCAAACAAAGCTCCTAATAGAGCAGACTTCTAAAGAGTTCAAAAACAAGCTTGTGGGTATTCATCCCCACCGTGGTTTTTCCCAGTTGGGTTTCCATGTGAAAAATGAGTGTGTCATGTGTGATGTCTTCTTCATGTGATGCTTTGTTGTTTTCTATCAAGTGGTGAATCATGTTGATCTAGTTGCTCATATGTATATCTTTGATGCTAGATTACCTGTTCATGCATTAGGGTGAAATGGAAATGAAGTGTTAGATTATATGAGAAGATAAGTCTCAACTAGTTTATGCTTGTCTCAGTCATTCTGTGTTTTGCCGATTGTACTCTGTTTTAGGACTGGTGTTATTGTTTGTCTGTCAATGCACAGTTTCTGTTGACAAACTGGTTTAAGAGTGTGTTTTTGTCTGTACTGATTCACCCCCCTCTTAGTACCAGTTTGGTACTATCCGTTCATCATTGAGTTATCAACCTATTGATGATCAAGAACAATTAGCAACTAGAATCTCTTGGAAATTGAAGCATGACAAGAGTGTTGTTTTTCCCTTTGTTAAATTTAGTAGTAAGCATAGAGAATCAAGTGGATATTGTCTTTTTCATTATGGTGGTTCTCATTCTCTCTAAAAATGTAAACCATTTAAATAATTTGTTCAAGAACAATATGATAGTTCTCGTATACATCATTCAACATATCTTTCTCTCTTTCTTTGTGAAAAGGTAGTGCCTTAGCACTCCCCTCACCCTCATGTTGCTCGTCATCCTATAACACAAGTAGTTAACTTAATTGGGGGCTCCTTGTAATTAGAGGTAGTGATTTTTCAATTTTAAATAACTTGGGGAAGCAACATGGTTCACTTTCACAACTATCCTACCTCTCATCTTTAAACTTTCACCATTTCCTTTATGGAGCACATTTTTCATAAATCGATGTCCTTTCTTGCATAGGCTTTGTTGGCATTGTGTTGTCATTGATGTCGACCGGTATGGGATGACTACCGTTATGAGAGATGTATGTGAAACACTGTCATGAAGGAGTATATAATAAGATATCTTGGATATCACCTTGTGTTGCAGAACACCAGTAAGACAAGGAAGATGATCACTAGAGTCACTGGTACACAAGTTAGTTCCTGATTTGTGTGGATGAGATGGTAACGTTATCGATACTGATACAATATATCACCAGTAAGGAAAGGATGTCAACTGGTAAGTGATGTGTTGACATAGAGAAGTCAGATCAACCAAATGAGTGGTTGTCAGCCGACAATGCTCATGACTAGTGTACAAGCCAAATGGCCAAGGTGTTTGGGCTATTGTTTGTGATGAAAAGGCAGAATGTTACCTAAATCACATCAACACAAGATGAGAAGAATGAATAGATCATAGGTATGATGTGAAGTTGTAGAACAACAGGAATCCCTCCAGATGAAGATGCAGTCATCATGAGAAGCAATGGCTGACATTGAAAATGCCATCACCAGATCACATGTGTCGGTTTAAAGGTTTGCTGCTCAAACAAGGAAGTCACATGAGTATATTGTAGGATGCAGAAGACAAGGTGTTGCAATACCCTAAAAATGGTCATCCAAACCATGGGCCCCTAATCTCGACAACATCACCAAGGTCCTAACCAAAGGCAATTAAATCAATCTTGAGCGCACAATTAATTTCTAAAATCATCAATGTCACATGGCAAGTTAATCACTCAATATTAATTAAATATTTTTTTAATTAATTAAATCATTCCAAGTAAATCATTTTAAACAATTATCTTATTTATTTTATTAAATATCCTAGCATATTTAATTAAATAATTCAATTTGCCATAAGTCTTCAAAAAAAGAAACAAATCAAGAAAGAGGAATTAGAAATTATGAGAACAAATCTTCAAAAATAGGAAATAAATCAAAAAAGGAATTAATTGACAAAAAAGAATTAAAAATTGAGAAAAGAAATCAATTGGAGATAATCTTGAAAAAGAAATAAAAAATTGATAGATAATCTCAAAAAAATTCAATTAAAACAATTAAATATTAAAATTGAATGAAATAGAGAATAAATCAGTTTTTTCTAATTTTATCTTAATTTTAGTTCAATTTCCTTTAAAACTGAGAAAAGCATCCAATTACATCAATTCACCTGGATTGTGCTTCCTCTTGGAAAATATTGACCACTCATCTATTGGCATTTTGATGATGTTGTGATTGTCATTGATGGACACACACTTGTTTTATGATCACTTCCCTATGTATGAGTTATGCTCAATTGACAATTGTTCCAACTGGTTTTATGCAGTATAGTCTTTAGACTATCGGTGTTTTGCAGAAGGTGTTTACCGGTCACAAACTGACTGAAGACCCAAAGTGGTACAAAGACCTCAAGTGGTTCAAGGATCCCAAAGTGGTAGTTAACATTTTTCCAGTCTTCATTATGACAAACCGGTAATTGGTAAAATGTATGAACTGGTAATTGGTAATGAACTGGTATTACTATGTGATAAGTTACCAACCAGTATTTCTATGACGAGTTATCATCCACTGACACTTTGGCAGTGATTTTGTGTCATGTAACCAAATGTGTCTAGATGCACTGAACCTAGGAACTTGTAATGTAATCTTATTGGGCCGACATGAAATCAGATTCCTTTATAAGGACATCATGTCTAGGGTTTTAGGTGTTGAGAGGGTTTTAGTGCATGAGGGTTCTTGCATGTGTAATCATAGAAGATAAGATTAGGTCTGTGTGAAGAAACAAAGTGTGAAGATATTAAAGACTGAAGTAATTCTAAATGTGCATTAACAATGTGCTATCAAGGATCTAACCAAGCATAATGTGCTAGTATTTAGACCATCTACTTGTTGATTACTCATATCTTCGACAAGTCTGAAACCCTTAACTGGGTAGGCCCAGCAAAGCCTTTCTAAATACTCTAACAAGGTGGTTCACAACTGTGAATCTGAAATCCTCTCAAGAGGTGGTCTTTAACAGGACTTATCTCCTAACAGAGATCTAGATTCCTAACAAGATCTATTCTGGTGAAGAACATTGTATGACCTTAACCGGTCTTACCTTAACCGGTCTGGTTTCTATTCTACAAATAGTTACTTGTGAGTTTTTTCTCACCGTGGTTTTTCCCATTTGGGTTTCCACATCAAAACCTCTTGTGTTATGGTGATTGTGCTCTTGTGGGTTAATGCCTTATTTGTTGTTTGGTTTGTATTTGTCTAAACCCATTTGTTAGTAAATCTGTTATACCGGTTAACTACTAAATTGTTTAAGGTTTGAGTCAGTATTTTTCAATATACTAATTCACCCCCCTCTTAGTATTCATCATCATCATCATCATTTGATCTCAGCCTTCGGTTTCTTTCTAAATTTTCTATAAATTCAAGCTCTCATCTCTCATTCAAAGATCCTGGAGAATATATTGTTATCATGTTGTTTTGCTCTAGGTTCATTAATATTTGTGCATTTAGATATTCACATATTAGTTATTGTATACATATTTAGATCATTTATCTCATTTATTACTTAAATCATGTCAGATTAAATCTTACATTCATCTAGCTTAAATCCATGCTTATATAGCTTAAATCCTTCGTTTAGGTGTTGTCTAGTCACTAGATAGCTTAGCAATCTAAGAGCAATCTAAACTCGCATCTACTAGAAGGAAATGGGTCGATTTGTTATGGTTTTATTATTCACTGATTATATCTATCTAACCATCCATGTAATGAATTAATTGAAGTGTTATGTATTCCAGATATAGATATAGGTGCACTTTTCACACATGCATTTTTGGCGCCCACCGTGGGGTAGAAGACTACTTTTTCAGCCTTAAAATCATTTTTTTTTTATCCTACAGGTTTCCTCTGTACAATCTCTATGAAATATCGTACGAGTAGTTTCACTGCATCATACAACATTATATTGAAGCCTGTTATTTGTCGTATGAATCAGAAAATGGTTTCGTACGACACTCTATTCTGAATATTTGATTTTGTCTTTTGTCATCCTATGCTTAGTTATAACTCATATGACAAAACCCTTTTCTCATTTCATTCTATGAGAATTGTCACACGAGTCTGTTTTTTGTTGGATTAAAGCAAGTTTCACTTTTTCAGGGTTTTTCTTGAATTAAATTTTGATTACGCTAACGCTAGCCTTGGATTGTCTTTTGTCTTCCTGGTATTTTCACAACCTAACCAGTTTCTTGCAGGACGCTTGCCAAAGAATTTATCAATCAAACATATGCCTATCAAAGAATGAAAACAATATGACTACTGATGCGTTGTTTTTGCAGGTTGCCTAAAGAGAATCAACCAAACATTGTGTATTCTTTAAATTCATTTTTCTTAGGCACCTAACTTTCTATTTGGTTGATGAACAAATTTGTCTTTTGTGTTTTCAGAAAAATCTAAGATGTAGGAGAGTATGCTCTTGTCTTTTACATACAATTAGAAATCTAGACCCTCAAAGCTTTTTTCTAAGTTTTGAGATTTTTTTACCTTTAGCGGGCTTGTCATAGTGGGAAAAAGTAATCACCCTGTGAGAACAACCCAAGTGAGTACAACTAGACCTGAGCATTCCAACTCACTATAATAAATAGGCCTTTGGTGATTAAAGTCTCAGAGGATGGGATTATTTGAGTTTTCTCTCTGAGCTCTCTCATATCGAGCATTTTGTAGGGCCTCATGATCTCAATCATGTTTACATGACTACAACTTATTTCGGTACCTTGTCGGGCTATAGGCCTCAATCTTGCTTGCGTGACTTCAAGGGGTAATTTCAAATGGAATCCCTAACTAAGAACTATAATATTAGAAGCTACCCGATTCACCTCCGAAAGGTTGATAATCTTTGTGCAAGAGAGATAGTAACTCTTCCAAGACACTTGCCATATCGTGCCCCCATTAGTGTTTGGAGTTGGCTAATAAGGTGTTGAGAATCCATTGCGTGAGACTTAGCAGCCATATTCTAATTAGCTATTGGGTGTGTACCTAAGTCACCAAGAAAAGGTTTTCTTCTCTAAGACAACTTCCATAGGGTTAGCGTGTTGTGATTGAGTTATTATGGATCTTGCATGTTTTCTGTGTTTTCATCCCTCAAATTGAAATTGAGATACTAAAACTAGAGAAAACAAATCAACAACTCAGTGATAAAACTCTATCCATGTCAAAACAAGCCTATCCCAGTCAAAAAAATTAGTCCACCTCAGAATTGGTCATACTCAGTTGTCAGACTCAGCTACTGAAAAGCTCAGATTTTTTGTCTCTGACCTGTTAATAGTCATACGAGCCTTATCATTTGTCATCCTACACCATATCCTGTGTCATACGAGTCTTTTAAATTGTCTTTTGATCTCAATCTTGTGTCATACGAGACCCAGCAGTCTGTCATTTAAGCTAAATCATGTGTTGTATGAGACATAACTGCACTGAATCCTTTATTGTTTGGGACCTGCCCATTTGTTGTACGGTACTAGGCAACAACTCATACGAAATAGAACTGTTGTTGTCCTAAAGTTGTTATACTGTCGTACAATCTTAGAAATCCTATCATACGAGTCTCTGATTTTGCTAGACCAGAACAGTCAAACCTATCTAAAATAGTCTACAACGAGTCTAAAACTAGTTATCATCCTCCTGAGCATAAACAACCTTGATAGTGTACCTTTGTCGTTGCGTTGCATGATTTTGTTGATCATCTTTAAGCTAGTTCAAACAACATCTTATCAAATCTAAGTTAACTTAGATAATGTCTTACATAGGATAGATCAGTCCTAAAACTAGACCAGATCTTAGTAACTTTTCTCAATCACTATGTTAAACGAACTACTAGCTACAATTTGATCTTGACTTTTGCAACACATTTAGCTCTCGGTTTTGTCAGTTACAAATGCTTGTTCAAACTAGAAACTCTCACAACAAAATAGACAAAGGAAAAGAAACACCCTTTTTGTCAAACGACAATCCATTCTTTGAAGCAAATCTCTTTCAAAATAAACCATCCTCATCACAAATACTAGTTTATGATCTACCAATCTTTGGTCAACCCCTATCTCCCACCATGTCTAGGGAAAGACAAGAATGAGAAGCTAATAAACGAGACACTCACGATGACTTTAGCAATCATGCCACTGATAGTGATTCCTTATTGACTGAATCTAAGCTTCCTAAACCTCCCGAAGCCGAAGTACATAGATGTCAGAATGATAAAGAGTTCTGAAAAATGATGGAGGTCATCATGGCTAGGGAAAAAGAAGACTATTTCCTAGAATTAACAAAGCAAGGCACCAAACTCCATACTAGTTATAATGTGGAGGCCCTTGTCACTAAAGAGGAAGAGACACCATGGGGAAAAATAAGCAAACAAATGCAAACATTACAAACTATGGTCACAAAACTACAAAACAAAGATAAAACACCAAAACAATATTCTCTGGACACAATATGCCCATTCCCATTTGACAAAAACCTTTACATGCCTCCATTTACTTCATGAGTTGAGATCCCAAAATTTGACAAATATGATGGTACCTTAGATCCTCAAGATCATGTCAGAGAGTTTTGTGCTGCCTATATGGAGTTCATGCGCGATCAAATGTATCTCATGCGCCTTTTCCCAAGAAGTTTAGGGGGTCAAGCAATGGAATGGTTCTCAAGTCTACCCAAAGGAATAAAAATGTTTGAAGAACTAATCCAACTATTTTTACAACAATACTCATACAATATTCAACATCCTATGAATATGATAGAGCTTTGCAATACCACACAAAAGATAGGAGAACCCTTTCTCACTTTTCTCCAATGGTGGAGAAAGATGTTCTCTAGATATTCATAGACTATCCCAGATCTTGAGAAAATGGATATCTTTGTCAACAACCTAATCCATAAATTAAAGTATAGTGTCCAGATGCAAGTACATCCTTCATTCAACAAAATGGCAGATAACACCCTCAGAATGGAAGATGTGCTTATAAAAAAGGGAGATATATTGCTTTGGAAAGAAACATCGCAAGGTTCTAGCTCTAAAGAAAAGAGTAAATACTGGAAATACAACAAAGATAATAACAGGAAAATTGTTACTAATGGAGTGGTAGATACTGTCCAAGAAAAAACAAAATCCTCAATATTTAACTTGGCTAGTGGCATGCAAGCACTCAAGACAGCTGAAACTGCAGCAGAAAATCCTCCAAAGAAAACAAGAGAATGGTTTAAAGAAAAGCCTTGGCTTTCAAAGCCTAAGTGTGATTTTACTCCTCTAGATGAGTCATATGAATAATCTTTCAAAACCTTATTGGCAAATGATCTGATAACATTGCCAGACAATTCTAGACCATATGACCCAGAAATTAGACCCAAATGGTGGAGAGAAAATGAATACTATGACTACCATTGGAACAAGGGACATAACATAAACAACTGCATGAAACTTCAAAATGAATTCCAAGATATTTGTTGGAAATCACGCGACTAATGCTGATCATAAGGCCTTTAAAGATCCCTTACCGACTTATGAACAAGGAGATTCCTCAAAATCCAAGGGAGGAGCTAGAGTCAATTATACCTACACTAACAACGATAATGTGATCAACATGATTGAATATGCTCAACCTAAATATTGCAATGTGATCATAGTCTAAGATCACCAAAGTCAAGAACAAGCTTCTAATGTCGTGACTCGCGCTCAAAGGAAGATTACTCTCCCAGCAGCTAGTTCCTCAACTTTCGATCAAACAACATCAAATCTACCAAATAGACAAATAGACACAATCATGGCCAAATCAAATAGTTGGCTTCATCATCTTCTCCTAGTTATAGTATTGTCAAACAATTGAAGAAAACCAATGCTCAAATCTCCATTTTGGAACTGCTTAAGATCTCTTCTACTCATAGAGAGGTCCTGGACAAGGCTCTACTTACCACAAGTGTCCCTAAAGATTTAGACATAGACCGGTTTCAATCTATGGTGGATCACCTGACCTCACCTCATTACCTCAATTTCTCTGAAGAAGATGATAACTCACTGAGTCACCCACATAACCAGCCATTGCAC
The DNA here is from genome assembly GCF_030272615.1 of Cryptomeria japonica. NCBI lineage: Eukaryota > Viridiplantae > Streptophyta > Pinopsida > Cupressales > Cupressaceae > Cryptomeria > Cryptomeria japonica. The sequence continues at coordinate 655,937,422 of NC_081414.1, read as the reverse complement.
ATTGAAGCCATGATCCATAAACACTGAGTTAAACATGTTTTGATAGATGGAGGCGCTAGGTTGAATATTTGTACCTACCATCTACTGACATAGCTGGGATTTTCTGAAAACGTTGTTGACCCAACAAAGAAAATAACAATCAAGGCTTATGATGAAGAAGAAAGAACTTCTAAGGGTCTGGTGCAATTACCAATCAAGGTAGGACCTATAGAAAGAGATATCATTTTTCAAGTCCTTGATCTTCATCTTTCATACAACATCTGGGCAGGCCATGGATTTATGAGATGAAAGCAGTACCATCTACGTATCATCAACACCTAGAATTTCCTTATGATGGAGTTGAAGTCAGTATTCCTACCATACAAGCTATACCTACAATGCATTAACATAGAGTGTTGATGCTTTTGTTCCTCATAATAGAGCGACCTCTACAACTAAAAGTTCAAAATCTTGGCTGAAATATTTAGAAAAGAAATTGAAAATCACAAACACTGGCATAGATAGCTACAAAATAGAGCCTATACTCTCACTAATGTCTCTTCCTCCATCACCAAGATAGTCAGGAAAACCGTTAGAGCTTATGAAGCCACAAATTTCAGCTCCAAATGTCATTTATAATGGTGTCTTTATATAGTCCTCTACTTCTCTTGCAAATGAAGTAGAAGAGGATGATGTTCTCAAATCACTTTTCAAAGAAGATAGTGCAAACAAAGAAATACGACATTGTGAGATTTCCCCAACACAATATGGTCCAAGATATAAGATGCTTCAACACGTGGGATATTCAGGGGCTGGTCCTCTAGGGAAACATCAAAAAGGTATTGCTGAATCTATTCAATTACAAACTAAGTCTGTCAATGATAAAGTTGGACTAGGATATGATCCAAGAAAGCAATCAAATCAGAAGCACACGTCCCACCATCAATGTAAGTGGAAGAAAAAGGTACTACCTTTAACAACACAAGAAATTAATACTCAACAAACTCAGGAAGAGTGTGATGATGAACAAAAAGAATCTCCCACCCAGAGAGAGGAAATAGATGGTAATCAAGTTCCAATTATATTGGATATAATACCACAAGAAGTAGAAGTCCTAGAAGATATGAGAGATGAAGTATATAGAATTAGAGAATTGTTTGCACCGTTGAATATTCTGGTAACATATACTGGCAGACAACAAGTAGATGATTCAGAAACTGATTCCAATGAGTATGAATGGGGTCCTGACCATCTCTTAGATACCTCTACTATAGAAATCCCTGAAGAATCCAATGATATCACAGATGATGCACAAGAGCTGATATGCCTAAAAATGGAAAATGAAATGGAAGATATCAGACTAAAAAGACAAGAAGACTATGAACGACAGTTGGAGGAAGAAAGGACACAAGCAATTTCTTCACCTACTAACTCTCCCTCTAATGAGATAAGATGAATCAGGTATGGAACTACAAAAGAAGAATTAGAAGCTACAGAAATAGAACTAGTCATCTGTCCAGAGGAAGTTGAATAGAACAGATGATAGGGATTAACAGAACCATCAAGGTTATGTCCACAAGTGTTTCAAATACAAGACTCAATGAACCAAATCACGAAGGAACTTGCAACATCAAAGATGTGGGTATTGATACTATATATACTTTTACTAAGCCACTTGAAGATGAATCAAAAACTTCATCCTATGACTCTGATGACTTAGATAGGAGCTCTATTTATAACAACAACTATTCAACAATACATTATGACTACTCTGTCATGAATGTTGAGATATTATCTGCTGACCCTGTTACTGACACACCACAATATGTAGTCCAGTCTGAAGTAGGTGACGATGCTAGAAGTAGCTCGCTTGGGTTAGGTCCAATAAATACTAACATGAATTTTGAGAATCATGTCATGACTCTTAATGGTCTCGAGACACATACGCAAGGTAGTCTTCTGGAACTCGACTGGTTGGTCCGAATCCATGATGATAGTACCATGAACTCCCTTGAACTTGTTCCAACCTTATCCTTAATACACCCTAAATTGATTGATTGTACTCTTTATAACCAACCCTTGGATGTACCTACTTTTGCAAATGACTAAACATTAGCCTATTATCTCAATGCAGTTGAACCCATGAACTCTTCCACCAGTGAATAGAGTGGAAACAAGACTGAAATAGATATCAAGTATCTTAGTCGCAAAAATAAGAAAAATAAAAATAAAAGACCTGATGGCAAAAAACATATTGTGGCGGTATCAAAATCTAAAAAAGAGAAAATAAAGGGCATACCTAAGGGTGAAAACCTCTCTGAGGTGCCTAAAGGTGAGATACTTGATATTCTACCATGTCATTTCCAAGAGAGATCTTCCATATTGATCAAGCCAACTCAGCCAGTGAACATTGGGAGTCAAGAAATGCCACATATCATTAATTTAGCCCAATCACTATCAGCAGAAGAGTTAAAAGATTTCAGCAACCTTTTTGTAGAAAAGAAGATCAAATTTGCATGGACATACTCAGACATGCTAGGACTAGATCCTGATCTCACCATGCATCACCTCTCTATTACACTAGGAGGTAAACCAGTCAAGAAAAAACTCCATAAGATGCATCCTCATGTGGCACTGCTAGTCAAAGCTGAATTAGAGAAATTGCTAAAAGCTAGATTTATTAGAGCTATAGACTATGGAGAATGGATATCAAATATGGTACCTATATCAAAGGCAGACAAATCTATTAGAGTTTGCATAGACTTTAGGGATTTCAATAAGGCATGTCTGAAAGATGATTTTCCATTGCTCAATATTGACACGATAGTAGATATGACTGCTAGATATGAGATATATTTGTTAATGGATGGATTCTCTGGCTACAATCATATCAAGATAACACTTGAAGATCAAGAAAAGACAACTTTCACATGTGCATGGAGAACATTTTACTGGAATGTTATGTCGTTTGGGCTAAAGAATGCATGAGCAACTTACCAAAGAGCAGTAACCACTATCTTCCATGATATGATGCATAAAAACATGGAAGATTATGTCGATGATACCCTAGTCAAAACCATGAAGAGATCTACGCATATTCAAGAACTAGGCCTCATACTAGATAGAATGGAAAGATTCAAGCTCTGATTAAATCCTAAAATGTGTGCATGTGGAGTAACATCAGGAAAATTGCTTGGTTACATAATTTCAAACAAAGGAATTGAGGTTGACCCTGAAAAGGTCCAAGCTATAATGGAAATGCCTCCACCCAAGAATATCAATCAAATGAGAAGTTTACAAGGCCGTGTTTAGTCAATAAGGCATTTTATATCTCAGCTAGCAAACAAAGTTGAACCGTTCACAAAGGTATTAAGGAAAGGAATTCAATACAACTGGGATAAAGATTGTGAACAACATTTAAAACAAATCAAAGAATATCTTTCTAATCCACCCATATTAATGCCACTGATTCAAGGTAAACCATTGATCCTATACATTTCAACTATAGATACTTCACTGGGGGCACTTCTGGCACAACAAGATGACAATAAAAAGGAATGATCTATCTATTACATCAGAAAAACATTGGTGTTGTATGAAATGAATTACACTATAATAGAGAAAGCGTGCTTTGCATTGATCTTTGCATCATAAAAATTAAGGTACTATATGTTGGCACACGCTATTAAACTAGTAGCTAAGATTCATCCACTCAAATATCTTCTCAGTAAAGCAACACTTAGAGGAAGACTGGCTAAATGGGTCATGGTTCTTACAGAATTTGACATTGAATATGTGGATTGTAAAGCCATCAAAGGACAAGTTATTGCAGACCAACTTGTTGATGCTCCACTTGAAGACAGTCAACCTCTGCATATAGAATTCCCAGATGAATCAATCATGCACCTTACTGAACAATCATGGAAGATGTTCTTTGATGGGTCTTTCACTCAACATGGTTATGGTGCCGGAATACTTTTTGTTACTCCCCAAAAATACTCAATCCCAAAATCTTACAATATTCTCTTCCCTTGCACAAATAACATTGCAGAATATGAAGCTTTGGTAAATGGAATCAAGCTGGCCATCGAGTGGAAGATTGTTGAATTACACATCTATGGAGATTCTCAACTCATCATCAACCAAAACACTGACCTATATCAGATAAGAGATGAGAAACTGATGCCTTATAAGAGAATGATGGATGATCTGAAGAAATACTTTACCTCTTTATCATTTCAGTAGATCCCCAGAACAACAAATAGAGCAGCGGATGCAATGGCCACTTTGGAATCTATACCACAGCTACAGGAATCTAATTTTTGCTTTGAATTCCTGGTGGAAGAGTTACATTATCCTTCCTATGATTCTCCCGAGTCCCAAATGCTTTGTTCTATTATTGGACATGATTCATCTCATTATAGCCACATTTACTCTTACCTGCGTGACCAAGTTGTCCCTGCTAATCTTTCCCGAAATGAAAAACGGAACCTAGTCCAAAATGCGTCATGGTACGTCATCATTGCTAACAACCTATTCAGGTGAGGTTTAGATAATACTTTGCTTAGATGTCTAGAAACTAAGGAGTCTCTACATGCATTATCCGAGGTTCATGAAGGTGTTTGTGGATCCCATTTGAATGGTCTAACTTTAGCACAAAAACTACTAAGGGCTAACTACTACTGGCCAGACATGGAGAAAGAAGCTCAAAAATTTGCTAAAACTTGTGAAAAGTGCCAACTGCATGGGCACCTTATCCATGCTCCAACAAGGGATCTCATACCCTTTGTGACACACTAGCCCTTTCAATAGTGGGTGTTTGATCTAATTGGTCAAATCTATCCTACATCATCTAACGGACACAAATTTATTATCACTACCACTGAGTACTTCACTAAGTGGGTAGAAGCGATTCTGCTCACCAAAGCAACTAGCAAACAAGTAGCTCTATTTATTCTTAATTATATCATCTGCAGGTATGGTATACCTTCATCCATTATAACTGACAATGGGGGACAGTTCAAGAACAAAGATCTAGATGAACTCTATGAGAAATTCAAAATAAAAAAACACTGGTCATCAGTATATTACCCTCAAGGTAATGGACAAGTAGAGACATCTAACAAAAACCTATTGACTATCTTGCATAGAATAATGAACAAATCTGGGAAGAATTCGCATTTGTAGCTCAATCCTGCATTGTGGTCTTATAGAACAAGTATCAAAACACCTACTGGGGCTACACCTTTTTCTTTGGTGTATGGGTATGAAGCAATATTACCTATTGAAGTGGAAATACCATCTCTAAGAGTTTCTTTGCAAGGTCTTGTTACTGATGAAGACTATAGAATATCTAGATTACAAGAGCTTGAATTGATGTATGAGCATCGACAAGTGGCATTTGATTGTCTCAGAGTGTATCAAAAGAGCATGTCCAGAGGATATAACAAAAAGGTTCGACACCAAGAATTTCAGGTTAGTGACCTAGTTCTAAGAGAAAATCCTAAAAAATCAACAGTTTCGAGACAACAAAGGGAAGTTCGAACCCAATTGGCTGGGTCCCTATATCATTATTGCAACTTTTGGCTCTGGTGCCTATCAACTCTCAACATCAAAAGGAGAATAGCTCCGCAAATGGATCAAAACCATCCATCTGAAGAAATTCTTCACTTAAATATTCTCTACTCCAGCAGCCTATAGAGCTAAAAAGTCCCGAAGAAATCCTAAAAATCATAAAATATCCTGAAGAAATCCTACAAACCATAAAATGTCCTGAAAAAATCATAAAAATCAGAAAAAGTTCTGAAAAAAAAAAAAAAAAGTCAGAAAAAGTCCTAAAAAAATCCTAAAAATTAGAAAAAGTCCTGAAGAAATTCAAAAAAACAAAGAAAAGAAAAAAAAGAAAAAAAAAGAAAAAGAGAGAAAATGCTCTGGTGGAAACCTAGTAAATAGGCACCTTGGTAAAAAAAATAAAAATGAATCTCTACCAAGTAGGTGAAAACCTGGCAAACAGGCGCCTCTTGTACTCAAGCACTCCATCTATCAACGCAACATTGGCATTCTCGCTTTCATGCATCTTTGCTTTCGCCTGTACATATTTTAGTCACTTTTGTGAGATCCTGGTTCGTTGGAACCCTCATGGCTTGAAATCAATCATTGTCCTAGTCTTAGGTTAATCGCTAGAGCACTTTACATGTCCTAAGAAGTATCAACCAAGTCATCTTTACGTCAATGATACTCTGTCGTCAACTCCAAGTCAGTCACCTATCTCCTAACTACTAAAGAGTTTTATCACTGAGTAAACAAGCAAAACAACATAACTGAAAACAATCACTAAACAGTTTGAGCTATGCATGCAAATTTTTTTTGTGTGTTGTCTTTTATTGAATTTTGATTATTATCTCTCTAAGTAACTCGAGGAAGTCTATCTTGACTAAGAGGAAAAAGGATTGGGGGCATAATATCTTTGTTGTTTCTGCTTGTAGGAATGATTTTGATGATCTAGAAACATCTAATCAGCTGGGTGTCTATGATAAGTGCCTTCACATCAAGGTGAAATTGCCTCACATACCCTGACTCCTCTTATTTGAATGCTATAGGGAGGTTCCCATCATATCTTTGTCTATTTTGAGGGAATTTCTTTATTGTGCAATCCAAGTCCCTGTGAAATCTGTCCAAGGATATGAACGAAAAAAGGGTTATTGCAGACAAGATAATTAATATTGCAAATGAAAAGAAGTGAACTCTATTATGTCTGCTATAATTGTAAAACACTCAGTGATGAAAATTAAGCTTTCCAAAGTCCAGTGACTGGGGATTGCATCTAATTTTTCATATCATTTTGCATTTCATTCCGCATCTTGTGAATTTAGAGTGATTTCGGTATGGTAACAATGATCTCCTTATTTTTTGAATGAGTGCTGGAAGCTTCATTTTTTTTTAGCTACGTGGTCTCTTTTCATCATTTCTCTGATCGAGTACTTGTGTTTTCGAGATGTTTAGCTGCATACATAAACATTTAATATAGATCCATACATTTCATTATTACACATCTGCATTCATCTTATTGCATATAAAAAAATGACAAACTTGCATTATTCATTACTTAGTTGCACATTCATCTATTTGCATATGAAAAGAAACAAAAATAGACATCCATGATCATTTGCATTACATACATTCCTACTAGAAAGAAATGCATACATGTAGAATAAAGCATATAGAAAGCATCTCAAAAATTGAAGCAACACAAGTATAATGAAGTCAAATTGGATCTCGTATATATATATATATATATATATATATATATATATATATATAATCAATTATAAGAGCACAAAATGATGTCAAATGACATATACAAACTCCCATTGGAGCAAGAATCGTATGGCTACAAAAAATAGGTGTGTCTACAAATAAGAATACTAATATCACAGCTACAAAAAGAATATCTAGCTTTGAGCCTCTCCCTCATCACCTGGTGGAGGAGGTGGAGCTCGATGACCGAGATCTTGATGAGGTGCCTGAGATCCCTTTGAACGTGCCATATACTGCGAGTAGGGTATAACCTACTACGTAACTGGAACTGCGACACTATATGCTGCAACATAGTAGGCTGCCCTACTAGTCTAGTGAAGGACCTCCTATTGCAAGGGCTCTATCTCTGCTCTCATCTCAGAGATCTGGCAATCGTGCTCAACCCTAAGATTGGTAAGCTGTCGGTCTTGCTCCACCAGCTGAGTCTGAGCCAGTGTAAACTATGACTACAACTCTACTAAACGTGCCCTCATCAACCATCCATCATTCGTCCCCTACTCTCTCACAGGCTCTCTAACCCCATCTCCACCTCTGGCTCCACCCTGCTCCTCTCACCACTGACAAGCCTATCTTAGAGCTACTTGCTCCTCCCTAGCCCCGCCCAATCTCACACCTATACCCCCAAGTGATCCACCCTCATCCCTCTATTGTCCCACATCAGTTGGAACCCTGCTACTACTAGCACCAGGATCACTACCTATCCGCCTCAAAGCCTCAGCTCTCTGTACCTGTCTCTGGCCCTGCCTTTGATCCTGTCCCTATCCCTACACGAGGGCATCATCCTCAACCTCCTCAATGCGAGGAACCTACTCAGCTGGATCCACCAAATGAGGGAATGAATGCTGCTGAAAATAATCTCTATACTAGGGCAATAACCCCGCAACTACAATATCACTCAAGTAATCCCATCTCAGTCTCTATAGACCAATCAGCTCCTGCATGGCCAAGGCATAGGACAACCTTAGTGACCATCCCTTCCTCTCCTCATCAGCATATCGGGCATATGTTGTGAACTCCTATGATACCCCTTGAGGCCATCCATACTGCCTCAGCACCCGTGATACTACAAACCGCTCCACTATCGTCTGTGATCTGCCAATAAGAGGGCAAGTAACAAAAAGGTCCCTGCGTACCAGCCTCTAGTCATCCCATGGTTCTAAGCCCCTATAAGGCCTCCATACCATGACTATCAGGTCATCCAACTACCACCGTCAAAAATCTGTCTTCCCTATATGGGGTTGTGTAATGTAACCAACATACCTATATACAACCGGTTGCCCAGACTCTCTACTATCATCAACAATAGGCTGACAAATTGGGAGGTGCTCCCAAACCCAAACCTGTAAGATCAACACACCAGTGACATTGCTTCTACCATCCCTATAGACTAACTCATGCATCTTGTGATACATGTGGGCTAATATGCAAGAACCCTAGCCAAGCCTCTGAGGGATCTCCATCAATCTCTCTAGCATCCTGCCCCATTCACACTAGAATCCCTGTTGTCCTCTATTTGACATCAAAAAACAATTGATAAACCCTGCTAGAACACAAGCCAGAGGAAACTCATCATTGTACCTGTTCATCATGATGTCCCAACTGATGGAACGTGTTGGGATATCAGGATCCTTGAAGACGTGCCTCACTGCCTGTAATCCGGGAAGGTGTCCTGAATATTAGTCCACCTTATCCCCAGAAAAAGGGATACGAAGGATCCTATATACATCCTCGAGAGTGATAGTCATCTCCCTAACTGGTAAGTGAAAGGTGTTATGCTCAGAATGGAATCTCTCTACCAATGTTGTGAGCATATCGTGATTCACATGGATATTGGGTAATCTCAACAAATGTGTCAAGCCACACAAGTCAATATGAGCCTCCTCAACCTCTAATAGCTATCAAACTAAAGTCATGGTAGGTGGATAAATACACCTGAAGAGCACATGAGGCAATCGAGCCTGCAAAATAAAATAATGGAATATCAGAATACATTCCAAATAAGCCTACAAGAGGAGTAAAACATCACGCAAATCCAACTACGTCAATTGCAAAAATAAAATTTCAAATTTAGACCTTAAAAAATGCTCACTTTTTTCAAAATGAAAAAACACAGAAGATCAAAAACTCGTACAAGTCAGGTTTGAGCCCCGTATGATAAAATACTCCCAAATGATAAAAGATTAGACTCTGGACGACAAAATGGTCTTTCAAGAAGGTTGTCATATGACACAAGGGTGGCCCTAGAATGACAAATCTAATGGTTTGAAACGACAAAATACAATTTAGCAGTTTGTCATATGAGAAAGGATACTATCTCGCATGACAAAATGAGAAAAACTGACTCAACATGCCAAAAACTTGAAAAATCAAGAAAAAAATTCAAATTTGGAATGAATAACAAGCTTAAGATAGATCACTTACTGGTGGCTCATAGTGTCGTGGTCGATTATGTCATCTCTAGTGCTCGAATCGATGCTCATGAGTAGGGACCACCATTTTTCTTACAGAAGGTTTTTTGAATTTTCAAACTTTGGAGGGTTAAAATAAATTGAAAATGACACTTTTTGTCCCATATATAGCTAAAACACTAATTTTTCAACTTGTTCCGATGGATGTGAAAATTGTACCCTTAGCTAATTTGCCCGTTCTAACTCCATTTTTGGGATCGAAATCAAAATTTGAGATCATTTTTCTAGTCAATTTCACAAAATTTGACCCACTTAGTGCTTTTCATCACAGGCTCATTCTCTTCTTTAATTCACGCTAAATTTCTCATGAATCAATGCTAAATCATGCTTTGCGCTCACTTTTCTCATCATGCTTAATTTTCAAAAATTCCTCTGAATCAATTTGTGCTCAAATAACTTATCATCACTCAAGATTTCCTATCATCATGTACCCTTGCTATCTTTTAATTTCTCTCTCAAGGGGGCATACTCATGACCTTATGACCTCACATCTTCAATGTCAAGAAAATTTTCAAATCTTAATCAAAAGTCGAGCAAAACATCTTTTTCAACTAAAGAAAATCAATCAAATCCTTATTGCTAAGGGACATCTCATCTTCATCGCTTTATATCAAGTTGAAATTTCTTGATCATCTAAATCAAATCAATCTCTAGGGGCATATTAGTTTCATCGCTTCATATCAAGTTGATATTGTCTTCGTCTGAATCAATCTCTTAACGTTAATCAGTTTCATTGCTTTTCATCAAGCTGATTATTTGTTTAAACTCAATCAAGGGTTTAAAGAGTATCTTTGATCACACTCAATCTAAGCAGGTGTTCAATATTCATCGCTTTGGATCAAGCTGGACATTTTATCTTTGCTCATCGTATCTTGATCAATCAAGTTTAAGATCAATTTTTATCATCACTCACTGTGTCTAGATTAATCAAGTTCTAGATCAGTAAGATCCACTTCTTGATCAATCAAGTTTAAGATCAATTTTTATCATCACTCACTGTGTCTAGATTAATCAAGTTCTAGATCAGTAAGATCCACTTCTTGATCAATCAAGTTCAAGTTTGGTATCTTTTGTTTTCAATCGTTCTTAAGTTCAATCAAGTTCAAGATCGGTATCACTTTAATTAGACTTCATTGATCTTCATCGCTTCAAATCAAGCTAAACACCTCGCTTTCATCTAGTTCATGATCAATCAAGTTCAGAACTGGCATCTCCTAGACATCACACATTCTTTGAACCAACGCGTTGCTCGCAAATTAATTCAAAGAGGGGTAAATGTAATACCCTAAAAATGGTGATCTAAACCATGGACCCCTAATCTCGACAACATCACCAAGGTCCTAACCAAAGGCAGTTAAATCAATCTTGAGCACACAATTAATTTCTAAAATCATCAATGTCACATGGTAAATTAATCACTCAATATTAAATAAATATTTATTTAATTAATTAAATCAATCCAAGTAAATCATTTTAAATAATTATCTTATTTATTTTATTAAATATCCTAGCATATTTAATTAAATAAATCAATTTGCCATAAATCTTCCAAAAAAGAAACAAATCAAGAAAGAGGAATTAGAAATTATGAGCACAAATCTTCAAAAAAAGGAAATAAATCAAAAAAGGAATTAATTGATAAAAAAGAATTAAAAATTGAGAAAAGAAATCAATTGGAGAGAATCTTGAAAAACAAATTAAAAATTGATAGATAATCTCAAAGAAAGCAATTAAAACAATTAAATATTAAAATTGAATGAAATAGAGAATAAATCAGTTTTTTCTGATTTTATCTTAATTTTAGTTCAATTTCCTTTAAAATTGAGAAAAGCATCCAATCACATCAATTCACCTAGATTGTGCTTCCTCTTGGAAAATCTTGACCACTCATCATCATTTGATCTCAGTCTTTGGTTTCTTTCTGAATTTTCTATAAATTCAGGCTCTCATCTCTCATTCAAAGATACTGGAGAATATATTCTTATCATGTTGTTTTTGTCTAGGTTCATTAATAGTTGTGCATTTAGATATTCACATATTAGTTATTGCATACATGTTTAGATCATTTATCTCATTTATTTCTTAAATCATGTCAGATTAAATCTTGCATTCATCTAGCTTAAATCCATGTTCATATAGCTTAAAAATCCTTTGTTTAGGTGTTGTCTAGTCACTGGATAGCCTAGCAATCTAAGAGCAATCTAAACTCACATCTACTAGAAGGCAATGGGCCAATTTGTTATGGTTTTATTATTCATTGATTATATCTATCTAACCATGCATGTAATGACTTAATTGAAGTGTTGTGTATTCCAGATACAGATACAGGTCCACTTTTCACACACACAGGTGTCACTCCACCAATAAGTGGAACTTATCTCTTATCATGCAATGTGTGAATCATAGTGTTGTGAGATAAGGAAGAAGAGATGTACATCAAGTGTATGAAATTAGGGATATGCACTAAACTGACTGAGAAGGCATGTTGAGATGCTAGTACAGATCAAGAGTGTTTACCAATATGTAAATCCACCATAATATGAGCAAGGTGCAGATACAGATGACTTCCCACTTTGTGGGAATGTGAATGCTTCAGATAGACATGTCTAAAGACTGGATTAGGTGTTCCACCAATAGTTCAACAAGTGCAGACATAAGGAGTCAACCGGTATAATGTGAGATACTGACAAGGTTAGTAAACTAGGAGGAAAGAGGATCTAGTAGATTGTCTAATCGGTGATCCTATCTGGACCAACATGAAGAGTCAAGCTGGCAGTTGGTCGATATGGATGCCACATGGATTCAAGGTGGTGGACCTGCATTCGAATGAAGAAGGAATGTACACTAACGAGGTAGTTGCAGAGTTGGTCAACATTAGTGGAAGATCCCACAATTCACGAGATGTGTTGCAGAGGTTTGCGGCTTGAGGTCTGGAGGAAACCTTAGAGCCAACCAAGAGTGTTTGAAGAGATTGAGGTGGATGAAGGAAACAACAATATAGATCTTGGTGTCTGACCAAGAGATCAGCTGACAAGGTAAAAAGAAGATTGCCAAAGATAGAAGGTGTGGTAAAGAAGGTGCAATAATGATAAAAGTGTATTGTTGGTTGTCAGAGAGATCAAATCGGGGAAGATCTGATTGGATTTGGTTTGCCTCAAAGGTGATGAGGAAACCCTAACTGCCCATGTTTTTGAATTTGTTTTTGGCAAGAAAACCAGTCTATAAATATGCAAGCCAAAGACATAGTAAGTGTTGCTACTAAAGAGAAGAGGATAGTGCTACTGCAAAGTGATTGAGTGTTACTTCTGCATGTGAGAGAAAAACAACCAAGTTCTCAACAAGTATTTGATAAAAGAGGTAGATTCAAGAGTAGAAGCAGTAGTGGTTATACTGGCATAGTAGAAGTGAAGAGAGTTGTAGAGAAGGTAGACAGTGGACTGGTAGAGTATAGCACTGGTAAAGTGCAAAGTAGTGAGGAGGAGATTCAACAAAGAAGAAGAAGAGGAGAGGTGTATCGATAGGTTTTGCAGCCAGTAGAGTAGCAGAATTCTGAGTCGGTGTAGCAGAGAAGGTATCTCATCGACAGAGTAAGGTATATGAAATGGTTACAAGATTCACTTGTAGGAAGACAACTACTTTTGTAATTGATGTTTTAAATCTAAACGCTGAGTTGTAGCTCAGTGCATGGGTTGTAGCCCATAAACAAGTTAGGGGTTGGTGCTCCTTGGATTGGTGCCCTAAACCAAAGGTTGGTGCTCCTTGGGTTGGTGCCCTAAACATTGTAATAGAGTTTTCATTGTGAGGCTAGATTGGAGCAGTAGTCTCTAGCAGCATTGCTCACTGAGGTTTTTCCCATCTTGGGTTTTCCTCATACATACTGGTGTTATGTGACACCCTTTATGTGTGTTTGCATTTGTGTTGGTCTCTCCTCTAACTAGCAAGTCTACATTGTGTTAGTTCCCATAAACCATACTCACATCTAGGTTGTTAAAGGGAAAATTTGAGAACCACTGATTCACCCCCTCTCAGTTGTACATTGTGTCTAACAATTGGTATCAAAGCGTAGGTTCTTATCTAGATGAGCTTTCTCCAGCTAGGGTAGATTTCAGCTTAAGGACACAATGGTTTGGTTAGTGTCAATCCATGCTCCTGTGTTTGATGGTTCAAACTATTCTATTTGGAGTTGTAGAATGGAAGTCTTCCTATCCTCTCTAGGGTTTGATATATGGATGTTGGTTATCAATGGTCTCCCTAGGAATGTCAGTCCTCCCACCTAATCTGAAGAAGAAAGAAGTTGCTTGTGCAATGAAGAAGCCATGAAGGCCATATTTAGTGGGCTCACCGGTGATGTCTCCTCACAAGTGGATAAGTGTAAATCAACAAAGAGTCTATGGGATAGACTAAGGAAGCTCTATGGAAATGAACCCTGCACTACTAGATTAGTGTGGAAGTGAGAATAACAATGCAGTAGATACATGTGTAAGTGATGAAGGCAGATCCACTAGCAGTCACAACATTCATGAAGAAGGAACCCATCTCCTCATGGCTCAAGGATCTGAAGATGAGGTTCACATCTGAAAGTGATAAGGCAAGTAGATCCCCCCAATAAGATGTGTTTGGCAGTGATAATGAGGAAGAAGGAGATAAAATAGATAGATATAGCGATCAAGATCTATTTGATAGTGAAGGAGAAGAAGAAGAAGATGAAGAACTAGATCTTGAGTGTGAAGTGGTAAGTTCTCTAAAAGAGCTTCAAAATGTTAGAAATGATTTTAAAATCTACAATAGATTAGTTCATGAGGATTGTAGTTAGTTGAGAACCTGCCTTGATGTGTCAAACCAAAAGGTTTGATTATTGACCTCTCAACTAGAAGAGACAAAAAGATTGGCTAATGATTTGAAATTAGTCTTGGACTTCAAGGAAAGTGAAAGGGAGAATTGAAGAAATGAATACAAGATATTCAATAATGCTACTATAGTATAGTAGAACCGACTAACAAATTGCCTTGAGGAATTTGAGAAATGCATCTCAGAGTTGAAGTCTTAGGCAACGAACATCAAGGTATGCCGGTGTGAAGATCTAGCATCTAGGCTAGAAATTAAAGATAAAGAATACCAAAAACTACTTGGAGAAATGGAGACTCTCCAAAATGACCTTGAGAAATGTCAGGATGAGCTCAAGGTAAGAATCCGGTTTGATGGCAACAATGATGCCTTGGATAGAATGTTGAAAAAGAAAAAGCATGCCAAGGACACTGAAGGGTTAGGAAGTGGTGTCGGTCAATGCTCCACCAGCAAGAATGTCCCCCACAATGACATACAGTTTGTCTCCTCAAATGGAGAAAACAAGGGATAGACCTTCATAGTTAGAATTGCTCCCTGAAAGAAGGTTGTCCTAAGAACAATCGGTGAAGACATATAGACAAGAATGAAGACCAGTGCTACAAGAAGGAGGAACAATGCAGATCCCAAAGGTAAAGGGAGGATGGGAGAAGATAGCTTCACTGGAAGCAGCAAAATGAGGAAGCACCAGAAAAGACCTCCTACCAGCAAAGGATAAAGAAATGCTACCACCCACAAGGAAAAACATGTGTGGGAGAAGAAGAGACTAGATGGAAGAGATGCATAGAATGGACAACCAAGGATCCATTCTCAAAAAGGAAGAAATGGAGATGCTAAACTGGTAAGATCTCCTCATGCATGGAAAAATAAATTTATAAGTCATATGCCATCCTTTATCGGTTACTTCTTTGCATGTAATGCTTATGGCCATAGGGTAGAGGAATTTAGAAAGAGATCTAGAAAGAATAATATAGGATCTCATGGACATCATGCATATGAGAAAAATGTATCCAGGAGTAGATACATGCATGTCCCCTCTCTAGGTTATGCAAATGTTGTTTGTCATAACTGCAATGGTTTTGGCCATAGAGAGTTTGAGTGCAGGAAGATGAACCTATAGTCACATGGTGGCTGGTATAACTATGCTTTGTAGAAAGGTATATATAGAGCATATGGAAGTCAAAGACATGCATGGAACAAAAGGAGAAATGTCCCTACAGGAGCAAGAGGTCCATTAGTTTTGGTTACCAGTCTTAGCAACATGGCCAAAACAAGATGGTTAAACTAGTATGTCAAGAGATTCCCCAAACATGAAGTTGGGATGGATGTTGTGTGCTACTATAGCACTACTTTTGGCCATGATGGAGAATGAGGAAATGGAAGGACCCATCAGCTAAAGAAGGAAAGACCTACTCCTAAGCCTGAAAATGGGAAGATGAATGAGACCAAGTAGGTATGGAGGAAGAAGACCATGGACCACCACTATGCACTCATTGCATAGGTGATATCTCCTAAAGGCTAAAAGAGATGTAGGATCTTAGGGGGAGTAATATACTAAATTTATCATTCACCCCCTCAGTGATGAAGGGAACATGGAAGAACATGTTTTTGTCAATATGAAAGATTATATCACTATTGTTGTATTAATATATGACAAGATAACAATCAGAACCAGATACAGTGTTGTCAAGTGTCAGGAGTCACAAGGAGGTGGTCTGATAGTGATAGTGGACTGGTATAGGAGACTGGTGTATATAGGATGTTTACCAACCTAAATGCTAATAGTTACTTGCAAGTTATATAAGACAATGAAGTTGGAGATCATTGTAATAGCCCTAGTAAAATGGTTTGTGGAGTTCATGTCTCAGGTGGTATTGGAAAAGTCCTGAATGACATATGTTGGCCTCGGGGTTGATCATGCATATTTTTGGGCTAACTGATTTAATTTATGGTATGATAATGTCATTTTATGGCATTGTGTGGTTCCAGGATCATGTCATAGGTTTTGGTGGCAACAATGGAGCTGAAGAATCATTAGATGATCACATTTGCACAGCTAAATCGATATATGGAGGTGTTTGAGGCCTCGGTGTTAGACCCCACTGGAGATGAGGACCTGAGATGTATGACTTGGGGGGAGTTCAAGTGGCTATGATGCAAAACCAATATGTTTGAAATTGGAAAAGTGTACTGACTACCTAAAACTATAGATGATGAAAATTTATAGTAGGAATACCCAAGAGAATTTCATTGTAAGGAGTATTTACCTATCATTTGGTTGGTTGTATTCATATTAAAATCACATTTGATTCCTACTTGTCAGTTGGCTGGTTGTATTGGCAGTACAATCACATTTGATTACTAAAGAATTTTGGGATGAAATAGGAAGTGTTGTAGGGTGACCGACAGGTGAGTAGTAATCAATGACACATCAACAATTGGTATCAGTCTTTCTGCAAATTGAGTGTTCTATACAATAGTATCAAACTTGCATGCTCAACTAGTGTCAATTGATGGTTAGGTCCTCCATCTCAAGTGTTTTGACTTGATAAAATGCAACAAAAAGTAATAATTGGTATCAGAGGAGGAGAGACTCTAGTAAAGAAAAAGGGGAGAAATAATTTTTTCAGTGACTGATAAATACAAGGATGAATGATACCCTGAAAATGCCCTTTGCCATTGTTGTCAAAGGGGGAGAAGGATTCTACAGTATACAACATACTACATGTGTTGAGAATCCATGGATTAGACAAAGGGGGAGAAGAATTACGTAGTATGTCGGATACTACATGAGTTGACATCAATGCCAAAGGGGGAGATTGTTGGTATTGTGTTGTCATTGACATCAACCAGTATGGGATGACTACCAGTATGAGAGATGTATGTGCAACATTTTCATGAAGGATTATAGAATGAGATATCTTGGATATCACTTTGTGTTGTAGAACACCGGTAAGGCAAGGAAGATGACCACTGGAGTCACCTGTACACAAGTCAGTGCATGACTTGTGTGGATGAGATGGTAAGGTGATCGGTATTAGTACAATATATCACCAGTAAGGAAAGGATGTCAACTGGTAAGTGTTGTGTTGACATGGAGAAGTCAAACCAACCAAATGAGTGGTTGTCAGCAGACAATGCTCATGACCAGCATACAAGCTGGATGGCCAAGGTGTTTAGGTTGTTGTTTGTTTGAAGAGGTAGATTGTTACCTAAATCACATCAACACAGTAGGAGAAAAATGAACAGATGACAGGTATGCTATGAAGTTGCAGAACAATAGGACTCCCTCTGGATGAAGATGTAGTCATCATGAGAAGCAATGGCTGACAGTGAAAATGCCATCACTAGATCACATGTGTCTATTTGAAGGTTTGCTGCTCAAACAGGGAAGTCACATGAGTATATTGTAGGATGTAGAAGACAAGGTGTCACTCCACCAATAAGTGGAACTTATCTCCTATCATGCATTGTGTGCATCATAGTTTTGTGAGATAAGGAAGAGGAGGTGTGCATCAATTGCATGAAATTAGGGATATGCACTAAACCGAATGAGAAGGCATGTTGAGATACCAGTATAGATCAAGAATGTTTACCAGTATGTAAGTCCACCATAATATGAGAAAGGTGTAGATACATATGACTTCCCATTTTGTCAGAATGTGCATGCTTGGGATAGACATGTTTGAAGACCGGTTTAGGTGTTCCACCAATAGTTTAACAAGTGCAAACATGAGGAGTCAATCGGTAGAATGTGAGATACTAGCAGGGTTAGTAAACCAATAGGAAAGAGGAACTAGTAGAGTGTTTGGTTAGTGATCCTATTTGGACCGACATGAAGAGTCAAGATGGAAATTGGTCGACATGGATGCCACATGGAGTAAAGGTGGTGGCTACATTCGAATGAAGAAGGAATGTATACTGACAGGGTAGTTGTAGAGTTGGTCGATATTAGTGGAAGATCCCACAATTCATGGGATGTGTTGCAGAGTTGTTGCAGAGGTTTGTAGCTTGAGGTATGGAGGACAACTTAGAGCCATCTAAGAGTGTTTGAAGAGATCGAGGTGGATGAAGGAAACAACAATACAAATGTAGGTGTTTGACGAAGAGATCAACTAACAAGGTAGAAAGAAGATTGCCAAAGATAGAAGGCATGGTCAAGAAGGTGTGATAATGGCAGAGCTGTACCATTGGCTATTAGAGAGATCGGAATGGGGAAGATCTGATTGGATTTGGTTTTCCTCAAAGGTGATGAGGAAACCCTAACCGCCCATGTTTTTGAATTGGATTTTGGTAGGAAAACTAGTCTATAAATATGCAGGCCAAAGACATAGTACGTGTTGTTGTTGAAGAGAAGAGGATAGTGCTACTACAAAGTGATTGAGTGTTACTTCTGCATGTGAGAGAAAATCAGCCAAGTGCTCAACAAGTATCTGAGAAAAGAGGGAGAGTGAAGAGAAGAACTAGTAGTGGTTATACTAGCAGAGCAGAAGTGAAGAGAGTTGTAGAGAAGGCAGACAGTGGACTGGTAGAGTATAGCACCAATAAAGTGCAGAGTACTGAGGAGATCTAGTAGAGAAGAAGAAGAGGAGAGGTATACTACTAGGTTTTGCCAACAATAGAGCAGCAGGTGAGAGCAGCAAAAGTGTGAGTCAGTGTAGCAGAAAAGGTATCTCACCGGTAGAGTAAGGTATATGAAATGGTTACAAGATTCACTTGTAGCAAGACAACTACTTTTGTAATTGATTTTTTTTTTGTGAACACTGAGTTGTAGCTCGGTGTAGGGGTTGCATCTCCTTTAGGTTGTAGCCCATAAACAAGTTAGTGGTTGGTGCTCCTTGGGTTGGTGCCCTAAATTAGGGGTCAGTGCTCCTTGGGTTGGTGCTTCTTGGGTTGGTGCCCAAAACATCATAACAAAGTTTTCATTATGAGGCTAGATTGGAGCACTAGTCTCCAGCAACATTGTTCACCAAGGTTTTTCCCATATTGGGTTTTCCTCATACATATTGGTGTAATGTGATGCCCTTTATCTGTGTTTGCATTTGTGTCGATCTCTCCTCTAACTGATAAGTCTACATTATGTTAGTTCCCATAACCGATACTCACATCTAGGTTGTTAAAGGGAAAAATTGACAACCACTAGTTCACCCCCCTCTCAATGGTACATTGTGTCTAATAGGATTATCTTTGAGGTTAATGCATGTGTATTCCTTACATAGGACTTATTCTTGGTTTGAAATGGCACATCTCATACGCATAATCTCACCTAAGGAAACATGTGATCCTTCCCCCTAATCCATCCTTTTCTTCTTTGTTGGGGGGAAAGGATAGATTCCCCATTTCTCCCTTCATCTCTAAAGTTTTATTATTCCCTTTAGGAGTTTCATTTCTCACGTGTTGATATCATATATAACATGACATGATATATATTGTATGACTAATCTCTCCTTAAGTGGATATATGCAAGCTTTCTCTTCCCCTTTCTGTCTTTAAAGATTTTCTCTTCTATGAAGACACATTTTACATATATAAATGTATTTTCTTACATTGAATGTATATCTATGTGAGTATATTGTGCATTTTTTCATATCTAATCTCTTCTTCGAAGGGTTTATAATTCTTTTTCTCACTCTCCCTCTTTGAAGATTACCTCTTCCTTTAAAGCTCCATTATACATAAGTTGATGTCCCTTATTACATGGGATTATCCTTCATGTGAGCACATGCTTGTTCCTTGGTTAGGATCTAATCTTTGTTTGAGATGGTATGTCTCTTATGAATAATTTTTCTTTACAAGCTGTGTAATTCTTCTCATTATCCTTGCACTTGGGGGGCAATGATTTCTCTCTCTTACATTCTCTAAGGATCAACTTTTCCTTTGTTGAGCGGTGTTTACTTATAGGTTGGTATCATTCCTTGTGTGAAATTGTCTTTTTCTCAAGAATTATGTCGTATAAAAGATGTGTAAGTCATTGGCTTCAACCTCTTATTTAGTATGAAATGTATACCTTTCATAAACTTACTCTATCATATACATTCAAATGTTTGTCATCCTTCATCAAGAATCTCTTTCACTTAGCAATAGGGGGAAGGTATGAATTGTAGTGTCCCTCCTTGAATTGTCTTTTGTTTCATGTATGATATACTTTATAGACTCATTTATGATGCTTTGGATTGGGAATATGACTCTATTTTACACTTCAGATGTTCATGATGATGCTAGACCTATATGGACATATGCTAATTGATGATCTATGTGGTTGATGATATTTTCTATTTATAATTATGTTATATGATGGACATGTGTTGATGGATCCTATATGTTTTTCTATGTTAGATGGATTATATTGCTTATGGATTTGATGACATTTTGGTTATACTAACCCTATTTCAAGATTATATGTGATGATCGACATTATGATGTTTAGGTTTTTTCTATGACTATCTTCATGATAGAGACAATGTCACATCACTCATTGCGAGTATGATGGGGCATTTCAATTCTCTATCACTTGCTTGTCTATGATATATTTGTATATGTTGTCTTGGGGATTCATGGTGTTAGAATCAGAGATCACTGAGAGGGGGGCTGAATCAGTGATCTATCAAAAAGAAAATCCTCAAACTTATTCTTTATCCACCGAATAGCAATGCATGACAAAAAAGGGACATAAACATACAAGAAAGAGTACAGAAATCCACAACACGAGAATTTCTATGTGGAAACCTGAAAAGGGGAAAACCAGAGTGGGTCTAAAACCTACAATATTTATATATTATGGCTAGAAGTACATAAATATTACATAGATAGGGAATGCACTTGCATTTAGGCTCACTACCTAGAGCTCACTACTTAGATATAGCTGCCCAGAAGGATACAACCTTTAGGGATGTCTCACTAACTTACAATTTGATTATAATGAGAAAATACAATGAAATGAACTCTCAATTAGCATCCGATTATGCAAGGATGAGTTCTAGTTAAGCACTAAATCTCTGACTATCTTTTCTCTATTGAATACTCTATTTCTTTCTTAGTCAGCTACCGGTTGGTTTGAAAGAAAAGTGTGCACGTTAAACCGTGCTGAATCGCACCAAAGTGGATCACCACACCACTAACACACCAAAAATCAATTGCCAAATCGATCTTATATATCCACTCTTAACACAAAAGCAATCTCCTTCAAGTTGTCTTCAATAAGTGTAACATGTAGCTCCAAGTCAGCTTCAATCTCAAACAAAAAATAGCATTGGACCAAAATATTATAATCACACACTTCCTAAAGGTTTCCCAATCACCAAGATCACAATAATAATCACCAAAAACACTGAAATCATCAGAAATCATTCTGGACCAAAATATTACTGAAATACCCTGTTATACCGCTTAACTACCTACAGGTTAACTCTAGCTTTTGGATAAGATGAATCACAACTACCAGATCAAATCACCAAGAAGAGTTGTCATCAATGACAACCCTAGACCATAAATCAGGGATCAAAAGTCATTGAATGAGTGTTAGTTACCAACAATCCCCCCCTTTGGAATTGATGGCAACACCTGTGAAAAATGGCTAAGTGTTGAAACCTGTACACTGGATGAAAGAATAAAAGAATTCTAAGGATGCCCCTTAGATCAACAATCCAAAAATCTGCATCACCAAACTGTACACTCTATACACAATTAGTTTGTACATTTTTGACCTCATCTCTCCCCCTTTGATAACAATGCCAAATATGGGGTGCTACCCAAAATAGATATACAAATGACAAACATTTTACAAATACTTGAATAGGTCAGCATAAATAGTCATAAAAATTCCCAGGTGAGTTTCCCTCCCACTCTTCAGGTTATCCAAAATTGTGATAAATGCATTAAATATAGTAGTATGAATTTCTAATTCTCTCAAATTTAATGGTATAGGCTGGGCCATTTCCTTCATACAGTTTGCCTTATTACTTAGCATAGTATCTAACTAGATGGAAATCAGGTTCTGGAGTTCACCCACTTTCCTCAAAAATTTCTCCTTATTTTCTTGAAGGCTTGAGAGCTAATCATTTAAGGCTATAATCTGTCCATCAATACTTCTAGTTAATGTTACATTAGGGTCAAAATATTGAGAAATACTTGCAATCTTTCCCTCGCTAACTCCTATCTGATTATCAATATTAATAGTGAACTTAGGAAAAATAAGACAAGATTTATATAATTTACCAGCTTCTGACAATGTGTCAGAAATAGTATGCAATCTCTTATTTAGTGTTACCTTGTCATCTTCAATCATTTTTAGGAATGTTTGTTTTTTAAGATCTTTAAACCTTTCTAAAACTTTCTGAGTAGCCGTCTTCTCCAAAGAATCAAAATTGGTATTTACACTATTAATCAATTGTAATAATTTACCGGAGGGACTATTATTTAAATCTAACCATACATTGGAAGCCACTTTCTGCAAAGCATCTATAGACATCAAAATTATCTTTTTATCTTCATTCTCTGATTTCACTAGATCTTGACTGGCTTGAGGTTGTACTGCAACAAAAAGCATTATCTTCTTACCAAGAGACATCTTCCCAAGATCAATCGAGCCATCAAGATTGATCAAAATCTAAAGCAAGATCCCTGTAACCAGAGGAGCTTTACCTTTTTCCACCTTAGTTACCTCAGCTTCTCCTAACACAACATCCTTCTTCTCTTCCTTGTCCCTAATATTAGTTTGTTGAATCACAGGGGCTGCAGAGCTATCTATCACTGGAGGATTGCCACTAGTCTCAATATCAATTGTGGTATTACCTTGGTCTTTTGGTTGATCTTAAGACTGAGTCTCAACCTTCTAACTTCGAAAATCACCTTGCTTATCTTCCGGCTGAGATGGTCTAAATGCATCTTTGTACAGAGGGTCATTTTGAATAATCATTTTCCATATTTCCTTTGTCTCTTTCTTCACCTCCTCTACATTCCCAATCATTAATCTATTGATTATGATCTTACTTCTGAATTCCTTTTTGTTTGCCTCTTCAATTAACTTATTAATTTTACTTTGGGTAATACAGGTACATCTATTTACTAGCTCTCTCTGCTTCATTTATCTTTCAATTTTGCTTGCATTCATTCTTCTAGCATCTATTAAACTGTACAATTCCTT
Source organism: Cryptomeria japonica (assembly GCF_030272615.1). Classification (NCBI taxonomy): domain Eukaryota; kingdom Viridiplantae; phylum Streptophyta; class Pinopsida; order Cupressales; family Cupressaceae; genus Cryptomeria; species Cryptomeria japonica. The sequence goes on along the minus strand of NC_081414.1, from coordinate 655,913,674 downwards.
TGGAATGGAATATTCTAATTTAATTAATGTTTGACTGAAATTATGTAAGTATAATACTACTACTTCCTTAACTTTCTTTTGGTCACCATCATCAAAATGCTCAAAATTTGCTTCAATGTTCTTCAAATTGTCATCCACTAATATTTCATCTATCAAATGATCTGTTGATAGTGGAGGAATGATTGTGTACTTACCTTGTATGTTGCCAGACTCAAGGACTTTGTTGAGTTGATTTTTTACCTATCTACCTTTTTGGGATCTTCTAGTAGGAGTAGGATCTAACTTAGTCTTTTTGTTTTGTTGTGCTCCATCGGATTGAGGCTTTCTCACTAGCCTGATAAACTCTCCCTTTTTCTTAGCTCTTCCTACTTCTTCCTCAGATTTAGTTTCTGAGGCCACTAGAGATACTACAACATAGGTTATTTTTTATTTTTCTTTCTACTTTTACACATCTTTTCATGATGGACTAGGTTTCGCAGGCTATACCACCAGAGTGGGAGCATAATTAGTTACCTTAGGTTTTTCCTTGGAGGGAACCAGATCAACCTTGAGTTTCTTGGTTTCCTCTTTGTCCTCCTTTTGAGCATATTTTTTTGTTCCTTTCTTCACCTCCTCCTTGGTGAGACCCATTTGAGCAACTACTTCTTCTACCATATTAGTGACTTTTCTCTTTCAGGTAGGAGTAGTGAACTGCATATGTAAACTAAGGTCCTTTTCCTTGAATGTGCCAAATCTCCCTTCCTTGGGATCCATCGGTTGAATCAGAAGGTGTTGTGAATATGCCTCAAGTGTACCAAATTCAACTTCATACCCCATGGGAATGATCCAAACTATTCGGGGCTCCACTCCTTCCATCATACACTGATCCTTACTGACCATGAAGCAAATGGTTTGCTCATATTTCTCAACAACCTCCTTCAGAATCCTCTCCCTATTCTTCATTGTGGCTTCAAAGGTTTTAAAATATCTGTAGAGGGCAGATATCCTCATGGTTGCATCACCAACTCCCCATAGACCTTCCTTGATCTACATGGCCACCAGTCTATCATAGGCCCATTGGAAAGAAGTATAGTGCTAGGCAAATAGGGAGTGTACCATATTTAAAAGTATGATTTTTATCCTGCTTGATTTTCTTCAGATTGCTCAATAATTCATTCAAAAGTCCAGTGCATAGATCATACCTCTTATCTTCCTTGAGAATTTGGTACATAGAGTAGATAGTATTATCGGAGACAAAGTTGTACTAGTTGGACTGGTAAACCTTGTATCCGACTACCACTGAATCAAAATTCACATCATTCTTCAAAATGTCATTCACAGTCATGGATCTACTATCAAATTTGGATCTAGTGGTAGCTATGATGGTGTCATTTGATACTTTACTTAAACTAGACACATCACCGGTTTCAACTAAACTAGTTACAACATAGACTGCTTGCTTGGTGATTTTGTGAGGCCTATCAAGCCATATAAACTCATCAAACATGAGGGTAAAGATGTAGCGGATCCATTCTGCCTCATCAAACAATGAAAAATGTATGAACTGTGAGAAACCCTTATCTTGTAGCACCTTATATTTGGGTTTGATATTTCCCAAACCGTTGGCCAAAGGCTTGTTTTATAGGTCTAACATGTATGTATTGCTAAGCTCTTCAAGGTCATAGCAAATGTAGGCCTTGATATCTTCATTGTGCAACACGTCGTAGGGAATGAATGAGAATGCTCCTACCAGATCATCCTTGACTGATTTAAATGGATGTTTCTTAAAGACTGGATGATCCTTATCCTTAATTTCAACCACTAGAGGAGTTACAATACGAGAAACTGAAGTCATTTCAAATCCTAGGGTTTTTGAAAAACTCAAAATCAGAACAGATAGATACCTTGCTCCACAACCAAGAACTAAAATTCACTCAGAAGTTGTTGAAATTGTTGTTGAGATCACCAAGTTGCTTTTCTCTCTCCTCTTCTCTTACTAGCTTGATCACATTGTGACAAATGAAGTCTTGAGATGCACTTTTATCCTTTGAAAACCTAATTTTTCATTGTCATAAATGCAACAATCGGTTATCATGATCTTCATGAAATTTTATATCGAAGCACAAGATCCTTTAGAAAATTTCAGATATCATCTGCACATATTATTTAGTCCTTCTTCAATCTTCTGGAATCGATTGCAGACCACCGAAGAGGGGGTTCTTAGAATCTACATGTAAATCTCCCCCTAAGCCATAAATCCCTAGTTACCAGTTGAAGATCCTGCACTGCATTTGGGTGCAGACTCATTGTCAACTCATTTCTCATCCATATCTTCTCATGCTTCTCCTTGATCTCTTCTACTTTTGCTTTTCCTTTCTCATCTAATTTGTTCTTATCTACCGAAGCATTGTTCTTGCTTCTGCAGTACTTTGCAATGTGACCAGTTTTGTTGCATGCTCAGCAAACAACATTATTTTGTATAGGTTCGAAGTTCATCTAATTTGGTTTGTCCTACACTAATTAGAGATGTGTCCAACTTTCCACAAGCATAACATGTTTTACTTTGAAGCTTATTCACTATTGCTCTACACACATTTGACTTGTGTCCAAAGTTATTGCATATGAAACACTGATGTGTAAAGGTAGGAAAATTATTCATGTTGTTCATCATATCATTATTGTTCATCATTCTATTATTCATCCTACTTCTACACTGACTCACCATATGACCAAATTTGTTGTAAGTAAAGGATCTATAATTAAATTTATGAGCATTAGGCTATCTTATTAGAGGATTCTTTCTCTTCTTCTAATCAAGTTTAGCATTGCCTTGTCTAGATCTAGAGGATTCGCCTTTCTCAAATCCTAGACCTCGCATATCCTTTCCATGTCTCTGACTTTCCAACATCTCATCAAGCCTTGTTGAACTATATTTGAGTTTTTCTTTGTATTCATTAGCAGTAGCAAGTTCATCCCTTAAGGTAGCAATCTGTCTTTCAATTTCTTGACCATTATTCCTTGATTGTGTCAACTCAAGCTTCAGCTGATCATTCTCATAGGTAAGCTTGAAGCATTCATCATCTCTTTCCTTTAATGATCATGCTAGATTCTCTTCATTCTTATTTTGGTCCTTAATTTCCTTAGTCAGTCTCATCACAATGGATTGCATCTCATTCTTCAAAGCAACATTCTCTCTCTCAAGCTTGTTAACCTCATCAACATTGTCCTGGTATTCCATGATTTGATCTTCTTTCTCCTTCAACATGTCCATTAATTCCTTCTTTTCTCTATAGACACTTGCTTGATTCTTTAGCTCACTAATGAATTCATCAATAGAATTCAGGTTCTTCTTGAAGGTAAAGACCTCACTTCTAGCTACATAAAAACCCTCAAGTGCCACATTAAGTTGGCTTTGAAAACCAGAATCCATAGAATCAATCTCCTAGATCTTCCTCAATTGGTTAACTTCCTTAGAGGAACTAGGCTCTAATACCAATTGTTAGAATCAAAGATCACTGAGAGGGGGGGTGAATCAGTGACCTACAAGAAATCAAATCCTCAAACTTATTCTTTATCCACCAGTTAGCAATGCATAACAAAAAGGAACATAAACATACAACAACAAATACGCAAATCCACAACACTGGAATATTTTCTTGGAAACCTAGAAAGGGAAAAACCATGATGGGGCTGGAACCCACAATATTTATATACTATATAGCTAGGAGTACATAAATATTACATAGATGGTGAATGGACTTGCATTTAGGCTCACTGCTCAGATATAGTTGTCTGAAAGGCTACAACCTTTAGGGAAGTCTCATTGACTTACAATTCGATTATAATGAAAAAATAAAATGAAATGAACTCTCAATTAGCATGTGATTATACAAGAATGAGTTCCAGTTAAGAGGTGAATCTCAGACTGTCTTTGCTCTACTGAAAACTCTATTTATATCTCTGTCAGCTACCAGTTGGTCTAAAAGAAAAGTGCGCATGTGAAACTGCTCTCAATCACACTAAAACAGATTACCACACCACTAACACACTGAAAATCAATTGCCAAATCGATCTTATACATCCACACTTAGCACAAAAGCATTCTCCTTCAAGTCGGCTTCAAGAAGTGTAACATGTAGCTCCAAGTCGGCTTCAATATCGAACAAAACATAGGACCAGACCAAAAGATTATAATCACACACTTCCTAAAGGTCTTCCCAATCACCGAGATCACAAAAACAATCACCAAAAACACCACAATCATTGGAAATCATTTCGGACCAAAATATTACTAGAATACCCTATTATAGTGGTTAACTACCTATTGGTTAACTCTAGCTTCTAGATTATATGAATCATGACCACTGGATAGAATCACCAAGAAGACTTTCCATCAATGACAACCTAGACCATAAATCAAGCATCAAAAGTCACCAGATGAGTGTCAATTGCCAACATATGGATGCAGGATTTGCAAGTACCAGACATCGACTCCACCTCGCTTCGCAGGTCTAATTGTGTCTTAAAATCCCAATGGCAAGTTGTTGGAGATGGCATGAGTTCCCTTCATATACTCTAAGCTTAAGATGTCTACCTTGGGTTCTCAAGTTGTCTTGGCATGATTTGCCATGTCAGTCAATGAGGTGTGGTTCTTGTTGGCTTGAGTATGTAATTGTTGACTTATTTATTTAATTAATTGATGGATTATTATAGTTTGATTTGATTATTTATTTATTTGGGTATTTAGTGTTTATTTATTAATTATTGATTTATTGATTTATTAGGTATTTATTGTTTAATATTATTTATTCATTTATTTATTGTTTTATTATTTATTTATTTGTTATTATTCATTTATTTATTGTTAATGTTGCTTTTATAATTTAGTGTTGATTAATATTTTATTTATGGCTTCTTTTATTTATTTATACCTTGGTTATTTGTGTATGCGGGAAAAGTGGGCGAATAAAACTTAATATGTGAAAATATTACTAATACTAGTCCACACACACACACAGGACTTCTTGATGCAAGCTATGGAGTAACGTAGTGTTACTTAGCTTCCCAAGGAGGGTCCCATGGTTCTCTATCTCACAATGTCCCTCAAACCAATGTTTTTTCTCTCAGATCACTGAGCAAAATGGTTTAGGGATGGCAAATGTAAGAATGAGGGATGCTTTGATAGATTTTAGTATGAAATGGATGTTAAGCTATGTATGATAATAAACTACATGATAAGATGACAAGATTAGTATGAATACTATCCTAACATACTATATTTAATCTATGATTGAGCTAAATGATAAAGAAAATATTCTAAACATGCATATTAGTCTAATTCCTGATCTAAAAGAGGCTAAATGAGGAGCATATATGAAATGAGAAAGCTTGAAAGAATTTGAGCATAAGTGTAATGCTTCAAATTTGAAAGATGATTGTTGAGAATGGAGGAATGAGAGCTCTATTTATAGCATAAACAGGGCAATGGATGGTCAAGATTGAAAGGTTTAATCAAGGGCCAGGTTTGAAAGTTGGGGATCCATGTGCACAATTGGCACCAATGAAATGGTGACAAATGTCAACATAGGGCTGGGTTGAGAGAAGAGGTTGGAGGCATTAAAGGCCTGAGAAGACCTCATGGTTATCTAAAGGCTAAGGGTCAAGTCTAAGTTAGGCTTACCCACTGGATTAAGAGTTAATCCAAGGATAAACCTTTGTGCAAATGATTAAGAGATAATCATGGTCAAAGCATTAATGGCCTGATGAGACCCTTGGGTTGGATAGAGGTTGAGTCAAAACAAATGTTTTAACCATGTGGGAGGGTTTGAATTAACCATTAATGGTTATTGGAGACTTTGGGGATTAAGTGGTTGAAGGTTGGAAGCCTTCAATGGTTTTCAAAGACTTTGAGGATTTTGGTGGTTGAAGGTTGAAAACCTTTAATGGTTATCAAAGACTTTAAGGGTTTTGAGAAGTGACTTCCCTTTTGCTTAGGAATGTGACAAAGTTTAGAGGAGGGGTTAGGTTGATTAGAAGATTCTAGAAGGGATTAGAAAGGGGTTTGGGATTTTGCAAGTGGATGGAGGGATAATAGGATTTTAATTGAAATAAAGAATTTCATTCAATTTGGTTGTAATTTGGAAAAATTAAATAAATTAGATTTATTCAATTTTAGGATAACTATTTAATTAAATTTGAATTTAATTAAAAGTGGATAGGGGGATTTAATTGAATAAAATGATTTATTCATTAAATGGTATAGTGAATTTAATTTAAATAAATTGAATAATTTATTTAATTAAATAGAAGAATGTGGATAATTTAATTAAATTGGATTTAATCAAATAGAGAAATGAACATAAAATATTCATTTAGGAATATGGTCATTTTTATACGTCTACATTTTGCCCCTCTTTGAAGTGACGTGTGTGCACATGTTATTTCAAAGAAAATGATGCCTTATCATGATTTATGATTAAATGCAATTTTTGTGTCGCTCTTATGATTTGCCAGTCATGCCCCAGATTTGATTTGATGCATGATGCCCCAGATTTGATATCTGATGGTGATGCCCCCTCGGGAGATGAATCAATTTTGTTGGAAAATTGTTGATTTAATTTGATGAAGTTCATATGATGTGTATGATTTCGTGCATGTAAAAAGTGTGCAAATTGATTCATCTCCCGATAAGTTACAACTATTTTGGTATAGGGGAGACCACGACCATATTATAGGTCCATTGGGCTAACCCTAATTTCATTTTCCTCCTATAAAAGGGGAAAAGGGCTTGATTTAGGTTCATTTGTGCTTTGTTGACTTTGAAGAAAGAGAATTGGCTCTGGAGAGAAAATGCCTATTCCCTATCACAGACACCGTTTTGAGTGCATTCGGAGGTACCGGAGACCTGTAGCGCGTGGACCACTAGTAAGTCAATGTTTTTGACCCTCTTTTGATTTTTTATTTTGTCATTTTTAGGCATTTTTCGAATTTCAAAGTTTGGGTGTTTCGGTTTAGCGCGTCTAGGGTCCACAGTAGCGCATATGAAGTGTGAAGTAGCACATCAAGGTCAATTTTAGGGGTCGTGTCCGAAAAAGATAGGTTAGCGCATAAAATTATTAGGTTAGTGCGTGCATGGATAATAGCGCATAGAAAGTGTCGGGCAGCGCGTCCAGTCAGCAGGTTAGCACGTAGGGGTGACCTAGTGCATAGGAGTCACAGGGGTTCGCATAGGGAAGGGGGTTTAGCGCATAGGACTAACCTAGCGCATAGGGCTAAATGGGTAGCACCTAGGAGGGATAGATTAGCGTGTAGACAGAGTCTAGCGCATAGGGTGGGTTAGGTAGCGCAATGGGAGAAAAGAGTAGCGCGTAGACAGAGTCTAGTGCATAGGACAGATAGATTAGCGCGTAGGAAAAGTAGCCTAGCGCGTGGGGATGTTTTAGTGCGTCAAATTTTTTTTTCAATTTTGGTTGATTTGAAAATTTGTTTTGCTTGCCTATCGTGTTTTGATGAATTTTTCCAATATGAGTGTGTGTATAACTTGTTTTGATTTGCGAGTTTTCAAGTTATGTATAGATATCAATTTGTTGTTTTAATCAAAATATGATGTATTTGCGTGTTCTGTTTCAAGTTCAATGTGTGTGAAGCCTGAGTTGTATTACAAGCCGATATGGGTTGGAAACTTGAGTTGTTTTACAAGCTGATATGGGTGGGAAACTTGAGTTGTTTTACAAGTTTATGTGATTATGGAGACTTGAGTTGTTTTACAAGTTTTGATATGGTTTTTGAGAACTTGAGTTGTTTTACAAGTTGATATGAAATGATAGGATTTTGAACTTTGATTGTAGATGAGAAAATTGTTTCATGTTGTTGATGTAAGTTTGTATTTTGATATCTTTGTGTTGATGTGGAAACTGATATTGGATATGTTTTGTTTGTTGACAGGAGCAATTGGGTGTGGTACAGTCGAGGGAGAGATTCCCGAGACCGTGGACGTTGATACTACGATTGTCGCAGGCAGATTTGGATATTATTAAGAGATGTGGATTGACCTCTCTTTTGGATATGCCTCGGTTCACTGTGAACCGGGGGCTTTTGACAACTTTGGCAGAGAGGTGGCATAGCGACACAAACACCTTTCATTTTGCCACTGGAGAGATGATAGTGACACCGGAGGATTGCTACCGGATTTTGCGGATTCCTGTAGTAGGGGCACTACTTCCCTATGAGCAGTCAGAGGAGGGTGGCACAGAGGCACTGTGCCGCATTTTTCAGGATGACATAGTTTGTGGCTATGAGATCCCCTGGTAGGAGTTTTTGGATTTGGGATATGCACCGTTGCCATCTGTACTGGCAGGATTCATTGGGGGATTCCTTTGTCCTGATCATAGGTCAAAGGGATTCTCGATGGGATGGGGGTTAGTGTTGGAGGAGATGGTCACACAAGGCCGGAGATTTGCATGGGGGTCAGCAATGCTGGCTCATTTATACCGGAGTTTGCATGAGGTAGTATACCTCGGGTATGGCAGTTTGTCAGCTGGCATGACCCTATTACAAGTATGGTGCTGGGAGCACATTCTAGCAGCAAGGCCACTGGCAGATAGAGACAGGCCCGTAGGTGCAGCATATGCCTATGGATATAGAGGCCTAGTTGTCCAGCGTAAGCTAAGCAAACTGGAGCATTGGAGGAGGGTTTTTGACAATATAGATACGGTCACCTAGAGACCGTATATAGGCTATGAGGTATGGGCGGAGGATGGGCTGGAGATGCCCTTTGTATTTATGATGAGGTATTTGATTGGGAGGACCCCATTCATTATTGAGCGGTTTGTGGTGACCCAAGTTTTGAGGCAGTTCGGGCACCAGTAGGGTGTTCCACAGGGAGCGTGCCTTTATGCACGGCGGTAGCAGGATGTGGCCGATTGGGGGCCGACTATTGATAGTGTCGTGGCAGTGGAGGAGTTTGTGGGGTTGGTCGGGCAGATCTGGGACTATGGCCCAGAGATTTAGGATGCAGGGATGACAGATGAGTTCGCCCGTTTGTTTGCTGCATGGGCGGTGGCTAGGATCTTAGATCTGGAGGAGATGAGGCCAGATTTTGACTCAGATGAGGAGGAGGGAGATGGGGGAGATGATGGAGATGATGGGGATGATGGAGGAGGAGGAGGAGCTAGAGGGAGGCGGGGAGAGAGAGGGAGGAGAGGAGTGGATAGAGCAGTCAGACAGGGGAGGATAGATAGGGGGAGAGGTGGATTGGCTATCAGAGCCAGTGGAGAGGGGAGAGTGGGAGAGGTGTTAGCTGCAGTGGGTGGTGAGGAGGAGCTGAGGAGATGTTGGTGAGTGTGTAGAGAGTAGCGGTGGGTGGTCCGATGAGAGACACCCTTAGAGAGCTGACGCGGAGAGTGTAAGAGGTAGAGTATTATAGGCGGCATTATGAGGCTGCAGTACCCAGGGAGCGGCGAGTGGAGAGTTTTGCTCAGTCGAGATCGAGTCGATCTCGAGCCACTGGGTCATGATCTGAGAGCTGAGGTGTGACGGGGCCACTGAGACAGGACCCTCCTGGAGATCTAGGGGCGGGTGTATCTGGAGCAAGACCATCTCCGTCAGGAGATAGTCATACTTGAGAGACAGGGTCTCTGTTGTATTTTTTAGCAGTTGTTATTCGTTGGACTGGACATAGTGTTTGGACACATTTTGTATATTTTGATCAGTTTTGAGATAAATATATATATACGGCACCATTTTTGATCATGTGATGTGTTGATATGGATGCATTTATTTTATGTGATGATGTAATGCTTAAATATATGATGTAATGTATGATGCAGGATGTATGCTTTTTATATGCTGTGAGATGTATCTTGAAAATGAGATGTATGTTTTGATATGCAACTAAATGTAATCTTGATATGTAAATGATGCTAAAATGATATGCAAACATGCTTAAATGATATGCAACTACTAGTAAAATGATCTACAACTAAATTGTAAAATGATATGCAACTATTTGTAAAATGATATGCAGCTTATGTTTTTGGTAGCATCCTCATTCTGTATTTGCCATCTGATATAGCCATTTTGCTTTCTTTGTAAATATCATCATTGAGCATTTATTGATTTTTGGATATGTTGAAAATTTATACAAGCATAATGGTATAATTGAACCATAATGACCTGAGAAAAATTTACATGATGTTTGATTTTGCAAGATAGCACAAGCGTCAAGGTATAATTGAACCAGGACGACCTGAGTGCGCATTGCGTAAACAGACAAGATTTGATCATTTGTATGCGTGAAGTAGAATCAAGCCTTCAGTGATATTGGATGTATCACGTCTCGAGGCATGTATTCACACAGTACAAGTGATTGCCTCCCAGACAGAAGACTAAGAAAATATTGGAAGTTCCCCACGATCTCTAGCTGTGAAGCATTTAGTGAGACAAGGAAGAGAATCCAATAATGCACAAAGTTCAAAATACAAAACTAGTTAAGATTTTATGCTATAGTGCAACATTCAGTACTTCAGAAAATCATCCATCCTTGATATTTGTGTGAATTGTCTTTGTTTTGGTTTTTGTGATGAAGCGTAGTGTTGTTTGTTGGATGTCATGCTGTTGAGTTTTGTATCTAGTCTTGATGTCTTGAATGTTTGCAAGATTGATACGATTTACATGCCCCTAGTGGAGTGTGCCTCTTGATGTGATTATATACAGTGATTCCAAGCCATGGTGTTTTAGTGGTAGGAGGATATTTATAGACAAATCAGGATAGTGACTATGCTAAGTATGTCCTGAATGGATATTTGCTAAGTGTTGAGTGATGGCCGATAGTGTTTTGTATGGACAACATGGTATGGAAATAGATAGAGGAGCCGTTCTTTCACAAGGGCGCCTGTTTTACCAGGTTTTCACCCTTTGTTTTTATTGTACTTTTCTTTTTTTTGCTTTTTCTGGATTTTTTTTATTTTTTTTGTTTGTTTTGGGCTTTTTCCATGCACTAGGCTACTTTAAGTATAGTACCTTTTCAGATGGATGCTGTTAGTTGGTTCATCGAGCACATCTCCTTCCGAATTTGTTAGATGATAAGCACCTGATCCATAAACGGATATGATAGCATAGGGACCCAACCAGTTAGGTTCAAATTTCCCTTTCTTTTCTCGATCTTGCTGATTTCTTGGATTTTCTTTGAGGACTAGGTCACCAACCTTGAAGTTGCGGGGAATGACCTTGTGATTGTAGCTCCTACACATGCGTTGCTGATATGCTTTGAGATGAGTATAAGCATGTTGGCATCTTTCATCTAATAGCTCAATTTCTTGTAGACGATTAACTCGATACTCTTCATCTAGGATTAAGCCTTTCAAAGAGACTCTGAGAGATGGGATCTCTACCTCCAGGGGTAAAATAGCCTTGGATCCATATACCAATGAGTATGGTGTTGCTCCTGTAGGTGTACGGATGCTGGTCCTATATGCCCAAAGTGCTGGATTGAGTTGTACATGCCAATCTTTACCTGCATCATTCACTGATTTCTTGAGGATTTTCAGTATTGTCTTGTTAGATGCTTCCGCTTGACCATTTCCCTGTGGGTAATATGGTTTAGAGAACCTATGTTGGATTTTGAATTTTTCACATAGTTCTTGGACATCTTGATTTTTGAAGGGCCATCCATTATCTGTGATGATTGAACTTGGAATACCATTACTGCAGATCAGATAATTTAGGATAAAAGAGGCAATTTGTTTCTCGGTCACCGTGGTCGTGGGAACTGCTTCTATCCATTTGGTAAAGTATTTTGTTGCTGTTTTAATGAACTTGTGTCCATTTGAAGATGAAGGATGAATTTTGCCAACTAGGTCCAGTCCCCACTGGCAAAAGGGCCATGATGTTGTAAAGGGCTGCAGTTCCTGTGTTGGTGCATGTATTAGATTATCATGAATTTGGCATTTAGGACATTTCTTGGCGAAATGATATGAGTCTTTCTCCATTATAGGCTAGTAGTATCCCATCCTTAGAAGCTTTTTAGCAAGAGTAGTGCCACTTGAATGTGTGCCACAAATACTTTCATGAAGCTCGTGTAAAGCCAAATCGGAATCATTATGATCAAGATAACGAAGAAGAGTACCATCGAGACCTCGATGATATAAAGTATCAGCGGTAAGGGTATAACGGGCAACTTGTTGGATAAAGTTACATTTTTGGTTACAGGATTGGTCAATGGGTAAGATATTATGCTTGAGGTAGTCGTATATTGGTCCATATAATGGAGAATCTGAACCAGTCAAGGAATAGATAACATGGGATTCAAAGTGGTCATAGGCGGGGGAGAACAGTTGCTCTACTAGGAACTCATAATGACTATTGCTCAGGAATTTGTAGTAGCGAAGTGATTGTAGCCATTGCATCGGCTGCTTTGTTGTTCAACCTTGGTATTTGCTCGAAGGTGATGTGCACAAAATACTGTTTGAAGTCATCCACCATTCGTTTGTAGGGTAGTAGCTTGTCGTCCTTTGTCTAATAGTTGTTATTGATTTGATTAATGACCAGTTGTGAGTCTCCATAGACTTTTAACTCTGTGATTTTCCATTCTACGGCCATTTTGATGCCTATGACCAGTGCCTCATATTTAGCTACATTATTTGTGCATGGAAACATAAGCCTGTATGATCTTGGTATAGTGTGTCCTTCAGGAGTGATGAACAGAATGCCGGCCCCTGAACCATGTTGAGTATAGGATCCGTCAAAGTATAGGGTCCATTGTTTAGTAGAAAGAGAAAGAACGTCCCTGTCTAGAAATTCAATCTCCATGGTGTGGTTGCCTGGGAGTGGTGCTTCAGCCAACTGATATGCAATTGCTTGTCCTTTGATGGCTCGTCTTTTTGTGTATTGGATGTCGGATTCACTGAGAATCATGACCCATTTAGCCAATTGGCCTGTAAGAGCTGCCTTGCTGAGTAGATATTTGAGAGGATCAATTTTCGCAACTAGCTTGATGGTGTGTGCTAGCATGTAATGTCGGAACTTTTGAGATGCAAAGACCACTGTTAGGCAAGCCTTTTCAATAAATGTATAGTTGAGCTCATATCCATTCAATGTTCTACTGATGTAGTATATGGCGCGTTCCTTTCCTTGTTGATCTTCTTGTGCCAATAATGCCCCCAGTGAAATATCTGTTGTTGAGATATATAGAATAAGTGGCTTTCCAGCGACTAGTGGTACTAGAACTGGTGGATTCATCAGGTACTATTTGATTTGATAAAAAGATTCTGCACACTTAGCCTCCCATTTGAATGGTACATTTTTGTGTAGCAAATGGTTAAATGGTAGACTTTTATCTGCTAGCTGAGCGATGAATCATCGGATTGATTGAAGTCATCCTTGTAGAGATCTGAGTTAACTGATATTTTGTGGTGGTGGCATTTCCATAATGGCTTGTACCTTTGCTGGATCAACTTCAATACCCTTAGCTGAGACTATGTAGCCTAGTAACTTGCCTGATGTAACCCCAAAGACACACTTCTTAGGGTTAAGCCTGACTTGGAATTGCTCCAATCGATTAAATTTTTTTGTTAGGATGCCAAGATGTTCTGCTTTGGTGAAGGATTTAGCTAGTAAGTCATCCACATAGTCTTCCATAAATGTGTGCATCATGTCATGGAATATTGTGGTCATTGCTCTTTGATAAGTGGCCCCTGCATTCTTTAAGCCGAAAGGCATAACATTCCAACAATACGTCCCCCAAGGACAGGTGAATGCTGTTTTATCTTGATCTTCAGGAGCTATCTTGATTTGGTTATAGCTTGAGAAACCATCCATTAGTGAGAGCATTGCATGGCCTACTATGAGATCTACAATTATGTCGATACTTGGCAGAGGAAAGTTATCTTTTGGACAAGCTTTGTTGACGTCTCTGAAGTCAGTGCATATTCTGATACTACCATCTGATTTTGATACTGGAACGATATTGGATATCCACTCTGCATAGTCAATGGGTCGGATGAATCCGACATCTAATAATTTCTTTAGTTCAGTTTTGACCATGAGTGCCACTTGTGGATTCATCTTTCATAGCTTTTGCTTGACTGGCTTAACTCCTATAGAGATGGACAGATGATGCATAATTAAGTGTGGATCTACTCTGGGCATATCAGCATATGACCAAGCAAAGTTGATTTGCTGTTTTTTAAAGAAGATGATGAATGTCGATCTTTCTTCCTCTGTCAGAGATTCTACAAGGTGTATATTTCTGGCTACTTCTGTGGTACCAATGTTGATTGATTGAGTGGGCTCAATCAATATGGGTGATCGCTCATGAAAGTGCTTAGGAAGAGTGTCAAGTCTCCCATCATTAGGTGCCTTAAAAAGGTTTTCACCCTCCGATGCGTCCTTTATTTTTACTTTTTTATGATCTAGATCTGCCATTGACTGGTTTTCAGCATTAGATTCTTTATTTGGTTCATTTTTGCGACTGAGAGACTTGGCACTCCCTGATTGACAGATATCATTATTTTGTTCACTGGTAGAGCCTGTTTCTGGATTTACAGTACATAGGTAATGGACAATAGATGCATCATCTAGGAAAATTGGTATATCATTTGTTTCAGGTTCGTCCCAGTCGATGAGGTCAGGAAAGACAAGTGGTAAGGAATCGTTGGGTGGATCAAGTTCGGCTACCGTAAGTGTTAGGATAGAGTTTTCATCGTGATGGGTCTTGGGTTTAAAGAAATTTAAGATTTCGTCAAGGTCCTCGATGGTATCATCTTCCACATAGACTTGTTCATAATGTTTCTGTTCACTTTCCTGGGCATCATAGATATTTTGCGGTCCAAATTCAAGAGGTCTATCTTCTGCGTTATGTTCTTCCTGAGAAAGGGATATAGAATCAGTATCATCCAGGATATCAGTAGTAGCATTGGAGCAGGTACCCCATTCATATTCATTGGAATCTGTCTCATAGGCATCATCCCAGATTCTATCTGTGTTATAAACAGGTGTGTTGTATGGTGAAAACAAATCTTTGATGATGGATACCATTTTGATGGTTTTTGTAGATTCTGTATCAGATCTGTCTTCTACTTGCTGGATTTGTTCATAGACTATACTTTCTCGGGGAGAAATAACGGTATCTGGAGATATCCTGATTTGTTCTTGAGATATTGGTGTTTGAATATGAGCTACTGCTGCAGATAGGGCCTTCTTGTGACTTAGAAGCTTTTCCTGATGTAACTTCTGATCTTGATGTTCCCGTGCCTTGCGGATTGTTTCTGCTGATTCAAAAAGTGCTTCCTGTCAGGATTCTTCTTTGTACTTCTTCTTTTCCTTCCATTGAGGTTTTGTAGTTGTGTGTGGCGGCCGTTTTAATAGGAATGTGAGTTTAGAACCCAATCCTACTTTGTTCCTACTAGGTTGTGAAGGAAGATTTATAGGTTCAGTGACTCCTTCTTTGCGTTTTCCAATAGGTCCGTTACCTCCATATCCCATTTGTTTCATGATTAAGTAGCCTTTTCCATACAGGTGTGTTGGTAGAACAATGTCCAGAGCGGCTGCTCTATGATTTTCTTCCTCATCTTTGTATAACCAGCTAAGAACATCCTTGTCCTCTGATTCATGTGCTAGAGTACCCAGTTGGATGAAGGTACCATCAAATTTAGTGATGGGCTGAGTAGCTAGTTGTGTTGATGTAGTAGGCAAACCATGCAATCTAGGTGAGGTTGGCAATTTTGCCAAACATAAAGGCTCCAAAGAGTATTCTCCCATGCCTTGGTCTTTGATTTGTATTTTCTGCTTGAAGTCTCCCCATAAGGAGTTGGATTTTGCTGTGTGTGGATCTGATGTTGAAGATTTCTTCTTTTCTCTATTATGAGGAACCAAACTGTCTTGGGCTGCCCCCATTGCATTACAATGTTGAAATGGATTGTGATCAGCTGATATGGAGATTTCTTGTCCATCATAGGGAAACTTGACACACTGGTGATATGTAGAAGGTACTGCTTGCATTTCATGTATCCAGGGTCGTCCTAATAAGATGTTGTAGGTGAGATCAATATCTAAGACCTGACATATAGTATCCTTTTGTACTAGGCCTACTTGTATAGGTAATATAACTGTGCCTTTAGAGGACCGCTCTTCATCATCATATGCTTTTATGGTAATCTTTTTGCAAGGATCAATAGATTCTTCTAAGAAGCCTAATGCATGGATAAGCTTTAAAGTACATATATTAAGGCCGGCTCCTCCATCGATTAGGACTCTCTTGACTCGGTGTTTGCAAACAATGACTTCAATATGGAGAGGAGTATTATGCATATGACTCAATGAGGTATTGTCATGCTCTGAGAAGGTGAGGTTATGAGGTCCTGTCATATGGGCGACCATGGCTTGAAATCTGTCTGTATCTAGATTTTGAGGTACATTTGTTTCCAATAGTGCTTGCTCCAATATGTCTTTGTGCTTGGGTGATAGTTTCAATAATTCTAGGATAGATATCTGAGCTGGAGTCTTGCGTAGTTGGCTAACCAAGTCATATTGGATTTTTGGTGTGGTAGTTGTAGGTGCAGTATGTCCTTTTAAGACATATTTCTGAGTGCGGGTTGTTGCATTGACAGATTCATGATCACGCTGATCTTGGATGGTGATGACATTTATTTGATGATCTTCAGCTGATATATGGTTGATAGTGTTATTGTAGATGTGATTAATATGAGCTCCGCGTGTATCATCTGAAGTGGATGCTCCATCCTTGTTGTAATTTGGGAGAGGATTTTTAAAGGCTCCGTGATCACCATTTGTTTTGAGACCATCAACCGTTAAGTCACCTCGATCAATCATGTCCTGGACTATGTGTTTCAATCTCATGCATTCGTTTGTTCTATGACCCTTGTTGCGATGGAAATCACAATAGTGTGAATCATTCCACCAAGGTGGTTTGATTGGGGGTTCATAATTGTTGATTGGAGGCAAAGAAAGAATTTTGTTTGCCAAAAGTTCTTTGAATGCTGATTCTAATGATTGTCCCAGTGGTGTAAAAATACGCTTTTGGAAATTGTTTGTGTTGCGTGAATTGTTGTTAGGTCCTGGATTCATGTTCTTGCTTTGAGTATCATTGGTGTTATTTGTGTTGAGTTGTCCTTGATCAGTGTTTGGTGCATATGTGTTAGCATTTGGTGCAGCATTTTTAAGATTTTTCGTGTTTTGAGGATTTCCAGATAAAGCAAGCACTGGCTGTTTAGATTTGAGATCATGTGATTCATTGTTGCCTTCGTTCTTGTTTCGAGTCCAAAATCGAGATTTGTAAAAGTTGGTGTTGTTTTGGTTATTGTAGTTTGATGAGTTTGTTCCTGTAGCGTCCTAAAATTGTGACACTTGCAATTTCGACTACATTTGGGTCTTCATGATGGCGATGCAACACAAAACCTGAATGGAGACCCCGAAACTTGTTCATGACATCAAAAACTGCATTTTTCAGCACCCTGGCTTGATCCTTCCTTGCACCCTGCTATCCCTGGAGGTGGGACCATGGTGCCTAGCGCCCTGGTCCCCCAGGACCATGGCACCCAGTGCCCTAGTCCCTGGCCCTATTTTTGGGCCCAGTCTCTTTTGGCTCTCGAGTCTTTATGTTTGCAAATTGGAAAATAACATTTCCTGGTCGGCCTAAGGTCAGGAAAATCAGTCTATCAGCCCTAATTGACAAGTATATAAACTACATTTCCTCTCCCATTTTAGGAAGAGGGAAAAAAGGCAGAAACGATATTCAAACATTCAACCATTCAAGCATTCCATCAAGCATTTGATCATTCTAAGTCTCCATTCAAGGATAAGTGTTGCATTCAAGACAAGGGTTCAACCATTGAAGAGGAGATCACTTACAACACATTACATACAACAACATTTACACCTTCGCATGTAAGAATACAAACATTCTTACAACAAGGTATCAGTACTTGTTTACATTACAAACATTTACATTTACAACATTCTCATTTCTTGGTTAATTCCAAAACATGGGTTTGACCTAAAGGCAAACCCCTCATCCCTAATCCCCCAATCGTCCTCTCTTTTCTATGTGTAGGTTGCAGGTACACGGCTGTAATTGAAGATCTGGAATCCTTGTGTAGAGACGAACAGATCCACCTTCGTTTCACGGATTTTTCGGAGGACCGTGTGCACGTCGGGCGCCATCGTCCCATCAACTTTCGCTCATATTTGCAGAACAGCACCGTCTTGACATTTTACTACTAATTCCAGGTCCGTAGCTTCATCCTATATCCCTATCTCTGTTTATAAGCGAATCTTTTCTACTTTACATGCATTCCTAGTTCAATCTTGCTATCTACATTTCTTTACAAAAGAGGGTATCCTTGATATCTCAACCCTTGAAACTCATATAGAATCCAATCGTGCATTGCGTGGGATTGGATCTTGTGGGTTTCAACCCCTCTTTTGAATGTAAAGTCTCCCCTAAGTGAAAACCATCAACCCTAGTGACTCTCCCTTCTCTCTCCTTGGAGTTGGGGAGGGGAGAATGACTAGGGTTCGATTTTTCCGCTTTACATTTTGTTGAACCCGACGTGAACATCCTCATTCTGATTATTCATGGTTAGATCTGAAAATTTTGCTTTCCTAATTATATTTCCATGTTTGATCTTTTGCAAATTTTAGAGGTTGATTGCATAAAAACCCTAAAATTTTCTTTTTAAGTAATTAAGCTTGTGAAATGTTTAATTGTTAATGCTTGTTTCAGATCTACCCTTCTATTGCAAATTGTCAATTCATATTTGTGCTTTAATTCTAAAAATTAAAGTGGTTAAATGTCAAAACCCTAATTTTTTAGACCTCCTTGATTCAACCTTTGACTGATAATTCCACTAATCAAAACACCTCCAAATCGGCTGTAACTTTGGATTCCGCAATAAAATCACAATATCTTTCATCCTTGAAAATTTGGAAAAAAGTTGCGAGGACCATGTGCACCCCGAGTGCCATCGTCCCCGACATTTTTTCTGAAATTTCGGGAGCTAGATCTTACTGTATTTTTCTGCTAAAATCCAAAATTTTGGCTGATTTCATCAATTTTAACACTTTCAAAATTAAAGTCAAAGTTGGTCTAGCGATTGCCTGAATTGAGGCTTCTAATCATTCAAAAATTGTTGAAATTGAAATTCATATCAAAATTGTGTTTCTTACAATCCTAAATCTGAAAAGTGTGTTGGCATTCATCCGAAATTTCAATGCTTTATTCAAATTTTTGCAGTTTGTGACTTTTGAAATTAAGTGTTTAATTGCAACAACCTTGATTTCCACTTTCAAATTTGAATTTTGCATGAAATCGAGTCAACTTTTAAATTTCAAAGCCTACATTGCTTTCAGTATTCCCTCAAATCATAAAATTCAAAATTTCAGCTTCCCTCTCTTTTTCAAAATTCAAAATTTGCATTTTTCAACAATCTTGGTAGGGTTCAATTTTGAGATTGCAACTTTAATTTGGCCTATCTATAGATTGTAAAATCACTCAATTTTTTCAGATTAGCTTTAAAATCATCATAACTTTCATCCCTGAAAATTTCGAAAAAAGTTGCGAGGACCGTGTGCACTCCGTTCGACACGGTCCCTGACATTTTTTCCGAAATTTTGGGAGATTGTCCTGATTATATTTAACAGCTTAAATCTAGGAGATTGGCTGATTTTATTGAAATTTTCTACCTCTAAAATTCAAAATCTTCTCTCTTTCTTTAGTGCATGAGTTTTACAACAATAAGCCCTACTTACACTATTCCCGTTAGACGAAGCCTTAGAATTAAGTCTTTCGAAGGTTTAATTACTGAGGAGATGGAACCTAATTTGAATGGCCTTTTTAATGAGGATATGGGTAATTCCTCCAATCCTCTTAATGATGAAGAAGCTCTCCATGAGGTTTCTGTAGAACAACTTTCAAAATTAGATAACCAATTTGATGATTTTCGACAATGGATGTCTCAAGAATACCCTGATAGTGAAGCTCTTTCATTAATTGAGGGTCTAAAATGTATGGTTCAAAGTGATAAGAATGGAATTGATATTTTGCGTGGTATTGCACACATTGTGGATTCGAATGTGATGCCTATGAAGAGTTGTGCTGAAACCTTAGGTTATACACAACCTCCTACTCAAGTTAATCATTCTATTCCTTTGACAACTTCTATTGCTAGTATACCTACTTTTACATCAAACATAATGACTACTTCGATACAAGACATTCCTCCTATGATCACTAGTCATGGGGGCAATCCTTCTTCTTCAATCAACCCTCTTCCTTCATTCAATCCGACTTCTTCATTCATTCCTTCAATGAGTGTTCCTATTATATCACCACAAATGAACATGACGCAAGGGGGCAATTCGTTTAATCATTCCATTCCTCCTTGTAGTGTTCCTCCTTTCCAATCATCTCCTATGATTAACTATCATAGTGTCCCACCACCTTACTCTCTACCTTCTTTCAATAACATAACACCTCCATCACAATCTAACACGTCTAATATGAACTCTTTGACTGAAGCAACCATTAACAATCTTGCACAAACTGTCTCTTCTTTACAGCAACAAATTGCCTCTATGAATCAATCTAAGTTTAGTGTGCCCACATTTGATGTTGCGAGCCCACTTTCTCTTCACATTGTTCGAGCTATCCCCCCTAAACATGTTGAAATTCCACATTTGGAGCTTTATAATGGTAAGGGTGATCCTCTAACACATGTTAAGACCTTTCAAACCATATGTATTGATTTTGCTTATGACCAAAGGTTGCTTGCAAAACTGTTCACTAGAACATTAAGAGACAAAGCCCTATAATGGTATTGCTCATTGCCTTCCTATTCTATTACTTCTTTCGAACAACTTGCAAATGCTTTTATTCAACAATTTCAAAACAATATAAGTCCTAAAGTTACTTTGATTGATTTAATGCATTGTAAACAAGGTGTTAAAGAAAAAGTGACTGATTTCATTGGTACATATAAGCATTTGTATGCTCAAATTTCTTTTCCAGTGCCTGACAATGATATTCAAAGAATCTTTATTTCTAATTTACAAAAAGATATTAGAGAAAAACTCCTATTTTCTGAGTTTACTTCTTTCCAACAGTTGTGTGCAACTCTTCACCATTATCAACTGATTGTGAGTCAAATGGAACAAGCAAATCCTATGGCTCCAAGTGATAAGGGTGATAGTAGTCAACAACCATTTGGGAAGTTTAAACTGAATAGAGAGTCCATTAAATTCAATGAAAACATCATCAACAACAATGTGAATGCAGCATCAGGTGTGCTTCCTATTTCTAAGTTTTTCAAGAAAGAAAGAAAGTTTACTCCTTTGAATGAATCATTGCATAGTATTATGAATAAGTTATTGGAAAAAAATGTGCTTACCCTTCCTCCTATAAGGCAAATAGATCCTGCAAAGATTAATTCACCCTATTTTGATAACAAATCTTTTTGTCAATTTCATCGTCATCCTGGGCATGATACTGAAAAATGTTTTGCTTTGAAGGGTAAAATTCAAGATTTGATTGATAATAATACTATCTCTGTTTCTAGTGTGAATGATAAAGGCAACACATCTGTAGCTCCTCCTAACCAAAATCTTAAGATTTTCACTGATCCATTGCCTTCTCATACCTCTAATGCGATTGATACTAATGATTCCTCTGTCTCACCTGATGATCTTGTGTCTATGACTCCGAATGTGATTAACTTTGTAGAGCAGCAAAAAATCCCTAAAGAACCTTCCATCACATTTGATTCCAGTGAAACTATCAGGGCACCTAATGGTCCTTTATATATAGTTGCAAAAGTCAAGAATACACCTTGCCGTGGAGTGCTTATTGATCCTTCTTGTATGGTTAATGTCATTACTGAATAATTTCTTTTTACTTTGCAATTAAATCAAGTGATCTATGATGAAAAAAATGTGGTTGTGAAACTATTTGATGCATTTTCTTCTCCTACAATTGGTTCTATTACATTACCTATTGAGGTCCATAACAAATCCCTTGATGTGGACTTTGCTATTATTCCATCATCCGAACAATTTCGTGTGAAGATAGGCTATCCTTGGCTATCTTCCATGAAAGCTATTGCTTCTCCTATTCACAAGTGTTTGAAATTTCCCCATAATAGTGAAGTTGTTACTGTCAATCATAGTCTCTTTAAACCAGCTGAAAGAACTTCTAGCGTTCCTATTGATTACTTTTGGCCTAAACAATTCCAATCTCTTCCACCGCGAAGTGATCATCTTTTCAAATCTTATCAAAAGTGGAAAAAGGATATGATCCTATCTCTAAGTGAACCTAGAACACCCAAACTTGATATTCCTATCATTCTTGAGAAGGAAGTTCTTCCTTTGAAAGATAAAACTAATGTCTTTCCTCAAGAAGATTTCCAACCCATCCCTATGAATGTGACTATGCCTATATCTAATAAACTTCCTAAAAGTAGACCTATCCCTCCTCGTCATGATGGACTTGGTCTCCTTCCTAAACCAAATATTCCTCCCTTATATGGAGCAGTTCCTCCTCCTTCCTCTTATGGAGAGAAGAGACCTTCCTCTTCTCCTATTGTTCAACCTAAGAGACCACAACCTAAACACCCAAGTGATAAGGATGAGAACATTCCTCCTCCTCAATCTTCTCAACTTCCTACTAAGACTAGACGAAATCATTCTACACGTGAACGCCGATGAAAGCATCATCTTAGAGCTCAGGCAGCTGCTTCTCAAACTTTGCAATCCCCAAAAACACCTTCAGCTAGTATTATTCCATTTTCTCCTCAGCCGACGATTGAGCCGAAATCTCCTAAACATAAGATGCATGATGGTTTTGATCCTGTGCGAGTTAAAGATCCTATTTTTATAAATCTTGATTATGATATAGATGAAAATGTTATTCATGATGAAAATGTTACTCCTGTTCATTCTGATAGTGAATATGAATATGTTGATGTTGATAACCATTTATCTAACGCATTTTCTAAAGCACTTATCCTAGCTCCTAGACAAGAACAACGTGGCTCGGAACATGAACATAGCCCTTGTTTGGATCTTGTGATAGCTCCATCTGCTGTGTTGGATGTTCCTCCTCTAGCATGTTTCCTACCTTCCTGAAATATTGATCAACAAGATCGGGGGGTAGATGGCGTGCTAGACTAGTTCATTAGCATAGCAGACTCTCTCCTCCTCTCTTTTTTTACTTCTTCTATTTGTTATTCTTATTCTTCTATTTGTTGTCCTTAGTGTTGTCTACATGAGGACGATGCAAAACATTGAGATCTCTTTTGGTCTCTCTCATGTTGACTCAAAAGACACATGTGTTCCCTTCTTCTAGGTGACCTTCCTTGATTGGGGAATGAAGAACAATTATGCATACATACATATGATATACATGAATTATCATACAGCATACTGACCCCGAGGAAAGCGAAGTCACCTTGTGCTTTGTGTTCTGTGTCTATTATCCTTGGGCTTATCTCACACTTGGGGGCTAAATCCTTGTGATAACGTGCTCCTTTCTCATTTCTTATATGTATCACTACCTTAAAGAAATCACCCCCGGTGAGGCGTGTGCGATCACTTTAACGTAGGGGGGCATACATCCCGTCCATATCTTTTCAAGATACTTGAAAATTTCTTGACAAATTTAGCTTTGCCTTGAAAACTTTTGATATCTTTCTTGCATGACTCATAGTGAGGGAACCTTACTACTGACAGTCATGGTTCTCTCTCGTGATCTTCCCTTTTACTTTGTCAATCGAAGTCATAAGATCCTTAGTCCACTGGGGGCTTGGTGTATCTTGCCTCCTTGATGTGGTGAAAGTTTTTCAATGTTGTTTCCTTGTACTTTACCGGAAGTATGGGCGTACGCTTATACTCCTGCTAAAGTGGGGGCTAAATGTAGCGTCCTAAAATTGTGACACTTGCAATTTCGACTACATTTGGGTCTTCACGATGGCGATGCAACACGGAACCTGAATGGAGACCCCGAAACTTGTTCATGACATCAAAAACTGCATTTTTCAGCACCCTGGCCTGATCCCTCCTTGCACCCTGCTGTCCCTGGAGGTGGGACCATGGCGCCTAGCGCCTTGGTCCTTCAGGACCATGGCACCCAGCGCCTTGGTCCCTGGCCCTATTTTTGGGCCCAGTCTCTTTTGGGTCTCGGGTCTTTATGTTTGCAAATTGGAAAATAACATTTCCTGGTCGGCCTAAGGTCGGGAAAATCAGTCTATCAGCCCTAATTGACAAGTATATAAACTACATTTCCTCTCCCATTTTAGGAAGAGAGAAAAAAGGCGGAAACGATATTCAAACATTCAAGCATTCAAGCATTCCTTCAAGCAATTGATCATTCTAAGTCTCCATTCAAGGCTAAGTTTTGCATTCAAGACAAGGGTTCAACCATTGAAGAGGAGATCACTTACAACACATTACATACAACAACATTTACACCTTCGCATGTAAGAATACAAACATTCTTACAACAAGGTATCAGTACTTGTTTACATTACAAACATTTACATTTACAGCATTCTCATTTCTTGGTTAATTCCAAAACCGTGGTTTGACCTAAAGGCAAACCCCTCATCCCTAACCCCCCAATCGTCCTCTCTTTTCTGTGTGTAGGTTGCAGGTACGTGGCTATAATTGAAGATCTGGAATCCTTGTGCAGAGACGAACAGATCCACCTTCGTTTCACGGATTTTTCGGAGGACCGTGTGCACACCAGGCGCCATCGTCCCGTCAACTTTTGCTCAAATTTGCAGAACAGCACCGTCTCGACATTTTACTGCTAATTCCTGGTCCGCAGCTTCATCCTATATCCCTATCTCTGTTTATAAGCGAATCTTTCCTACTTTACATGCATTCCTAGTTCAATCTTGCTATCTACATTTCTTTACAAAAGAGGGTATCCTTGATATCTCAACCCTTGAAACTCATATAGAATCCAATCGTGCATTGCGTGGGATTGGATCTTGTGGGTTTCAACCCCTCTTTTGAATGTAAAGTCTCCCCTAAGTGAAAACCATCAACCCTAGTGACTCTCCCTTCTCTCTCCTTGGAGTTGGGGAGGGGAGAACGACTAGGGTTCGATTTTCCCGCTTTACAGTTCCTTCCTTGTAGAATTTGAGTGTTCGCTTTTTGACACATGCTTCCTCTACTTGAATGCCATTTTCAATCAATTTAGCGAAAGATGGTATGTATTGAAGTTTTAGTCTGTAGCTCATTTCACCATTCAAGTTATCAATGAAGATTTCCATTTTCTCTTTTTCAGGAATATCTCGAGGATATCTGGAGACCATGCGTCGCCAACGTTGAAGGAACGCCATGAATGTTTCATTGTTCTTTTGTTTGGTGTTGCAAACATCTAGCATGGTTATGGCATGTTGGATGTTGTAGGAATAGTGGGTTATGAATTTGTTAACCAATTCATCAAATGATCTAACAGGTGGCGAAATTTTGGATAACCATTCCATGGTTTGCCCACCCAAGATTCTGGGGAATAACCTCATGAAATAGGTGTCATCATGAGTGAATTCAAGGCTTAGTGTGCAAAATTCCCATACATGATCTCTGGGATCACTTTTCCCATCATATTTATCAAATTTGGGAATGTCCGAGCTTGGAGGAAAAGGCACCATGTTCAAGCTTCTGTCAAATGGATAAGGACAGATTTCATTTAAAGAGTATCGCACTGTTGTCCCTTGTTGCATATCCTGTATTTGCCTTTGCAACATTTGCATTTGTTGAGTAAGAGAAATCAAAGGTGCATTGTCTTGCCGAGGAAAAAGTTCTTGCCTTGTATTGGTTCTCAGCTGAAAAGGAGTGGTAAATGGTATATGTTGCTCTGGTGTTTCTCGCTCAGGTATACGCATTTCTGGTATGTGTTGTTCTGGAATGTGTTGTTCAAAGTTATGTTGTTCAGGTATGCAAGTTTCTTCTTCTCTGTTTTGTTCTTGATATGCATATTGCCGAGATCCGGTTTGAAAAATGTTTGGGTCAAAATCTTTAGGAAGTTTAATGCCCTTGCTTGTGAGCATCAACAAATATTTTTCCTTGTCATTTTCCATGAGCTTTTCGACAAGTTTTTGGAAGGAGGGATTTACTTGACATTCCCGAAGAAGGGCTTCAGTAATTTCAGGTTCTTCTACGGGTGGAACTTCAAAAGGATTTGATAATCTTCGATTCATACTGGACTCAGTGGGTGTCTTGCTTTGTTTGTTACTTTGAGAGCAAGTAATAGGCATTTTAGTAGAAGCTTTCAGTGATGAAAGGGACAAAAGCCTCCTCGATGTGTTGCTCGGGCGTTGGTGGTTCTGGTCGAGATGTGTTATATGTGATGCACTCGTCGGGCAAGAATGCTGGATTGATTTTTCCGCCGCGGTTTATGGTTTGATTAAAAGAAGACTTTTGACAGTATGCTCTTGTCTTCAAGGGTTCCTTGTCAAATTCGCTAGATTTGTTTTGGATATAACGTTTGACGTGATGAAGGAATATCCGATGAGATTTGAAGAGTTGACGATTGATGTATAAAAACTTATTTCGCTTGATCAATTTGGAAAAACTAAGTTGTCGTTTCTTTAACGTGATGTTACGATAGAGGTTCTTTCTTCTCAGAATAAGGGGATTAGTCATGCAAGAGTGATCAATGATTTCCTTTGATTGGTTTTGATTCAGTTGATTCTTGTTTTGGAAATTTCAAATCTTACTTTATTAGAGTGAAGGTTTAGATGTCCCTTCACGATAAAGCCTGTCAAATGATATGGATAAAAGCTTCCCGACCTGGAAACTAGATTTGACGATTTGAGAATTTTAAACAAGTGTTTTGAGATAGAAATCCGTAAGATGGTAAAGGATTTTGATGAAACTGATGATGAAAATTTTCCGGATTATGATAAAAGATGATTTTTGATGAAAAGGTCTTCTAAAATGTTTTTGAAATTTTCAAAATTTTTCAGTTTTGGACTCTCTGTTTTTCGGCCTTGGATCACGCGCTAAAACAGAGTTTACATGCGCTACTAAATTTACCTGATGCGCTAAAGGAATGAGCACACACGTTAATCTGCCCCTAGATACGCGCTAAAGTTTGGATTTTAGAAATTTTTTGTTTAACTAGTGAAAAATCTACGCGCTATACTGGGCTTTACACGTGCTAACTATTGGAGTATATGCGCTAAAATATGGTTTCTACATACTAAGTTGTTTCTTCCATGAACTAAAGTTAGGACTATTGAAATTTGTTGTTGAATTTATTGAAAAAGTTACGCGCTACACTGGGCCTATGAAGCGCTAACTGTTTTGTTTTATGCGCTAATTCTTGGTTCCCACGCGCTAAGAGGTTGCTGCGACGCGCTAGACTGTGTTGTGGATGTGCTAAAGGATTATTACTATTTTTGCCTGAGGATAAAACGCTACTGTTTTAATTTCACGCACTAATGTGAGGTTTGGATGCGCTAACAAAAGTCTTCCACGCGCTAAGATGTTGTTCTTATGCGCTAGACTGCCCTGATTTTTCCGTTTGGGTGATTTCTTGAGGTTTTTTATTTTTGTTGAGAATTTTTCAAGTGCGATGGATGATTTTCTGAAGTAATAACTACAAGCATGGCACAAAAAGTACAACCATTTTGCCTAATCTAACAAAAAGTGTATGTTCTGCGAAGATGTGTTCAAATCTCCAATGTTTTAACAGGTTTGGATACAAGTAATACACTTCAGAAAGACTCTTTATTCAAGGGTCATAAATAACATCATAGCCCACTAGTCTCGATACTCCGTCAGCTCAAACAGCCGTGTCACCCCCTAGGGGGCACCCATTTTTTTGCCTTTTGCCAGAAGTTAACCCAAAGTGAATTGCTTCACAGTTGAGTAGTTATCTTGGGAGATATATGGTGAGTAATCTTGGGGGCGGATTCTTCCCCACCCTTGCACTATGATGTTACAAATCTTTGGTTACTGACTCGGTTCAAAGTTTCTAATTCTATGGTTCTTAATCAGGCTTCCTATTCGGCTGTCAGTGATAAACTCCCTCAGGAGGCTTCCTAACCTTTAGAACAAAGGCTTTACGTATCTCAAGGATACTGGGGGAAGGCTAATCACTGCGCGCAACCGTTGAAAAGGACTTTCATCACTTTCCACATTTGATTATAGTGGGTTGGAATTCTTGGCGTCAAAGTCATTCCCCACTTAGGTCATTCCCTTCACACCGGCCATAAATGGCTTTAAGAGTTGATTGCAACTCCTCGGGAAGGTAGGCCTGCTAAAGGTTTTAAATGCTTGAATTACTGAAAGCTGTAAGAGTGGTCTGAATTTTTGATCACCCAGTTAAGGGGAGAGTATATTCCTTCCACTTTCGAGACAAGGCAATCAAGTTGTTCTTTTTATCCTTCAAAACAATGATTTGCTAACTTCTATTTGGAGATGTTGCTCCAACAAGCATGATGTCCTTTTTAATCTTCAAAAGAAAGATTTTCTGATCTATAAAAAGGAAATGGTCAACAAAGAAAATTTCCAATTTGAAGGTCAACAAAAGAAAACATTTTTAAAATAAAATTCCTCGCCCTACCTGCAAGAAACTGTTAGAATCTTGCAAGCAAACCAAAAAAGGAAAATTGTTAGCGAATATGGGGGACTTCCACAAGTCTAATATTCCAGTTCGGTTACAATAAAAAAATAAATTATTTTTGTTTTTCTCTAACTATGATGTGCTATAGAACAAACTATATGCGCTACAGTATATGATCTATGCGCTAAAATTTATGCTAAACGCGCTACTCTGTTCTCTAGATGCGCTACTGTGGGTTTTGGAAGTGCTATTCTGTGTTTTTTTTCGATGCTGCAGGTAATTTCAAATATGATGCGCTAATGTATGAGTTGCACGTGCTATATTATGGATTAGAAGCGCTGGAATGGGGATCTTATGCGCTATTCTGGTTGTTGAATGCACTGCTCTATGTTTTGCCCGCGTCAAGACCTACAGGAAAATGTTAGAGGGAGTCATGCGCTGCAAAATATTTCCACGCGCTAGTTTTCAGACCACACGTGCTAAACAGGGAGTTGGATGCGCTACTCTGTTGATTAGATGCACTAAACAGTGAACTGAAAGCGCTACTTCAATTTTCTCGCGTGCCTGCAAAAGTGGTTAGTTTCAAAAACCGATTTGTTACGTGGGTTCGAGCCCCATGGTGGGCGCCAGAAATGTATGCGGGAAAAGTGGGCGAATAAAACTTAATATGTGAAAATATTACTAATACTAGTCCACACACACATAGGACTTCTTGATGCAAGCTATGGAGTAACGTAGTGTTACTCAGCTTCCCAAGGAGGGTCGCATGGTTCTCTATCTCACAATGTCCCTCAAACCAATGTTTTTGCTCTCAGATCACTGAACAAAATGGTTTAGGGATGGCAAATGTAAGAACGAGGGATGCTTTGATAGATTTTAGTATGAAATGGATGTTAAGCTATGTATGATAATAAACTACATGATAAGATGACAAGATTAGTATGAATACTATCCTAACATACTATATTTAATCTATGATTGAGCTAAATGATAAAGAAAATATTCTAAACATGCATATTAGTCTAATTCCTGATCTAAAAGAGGCTAAATGAGGAGCATATATGAAATGAGAAAGCTTGAAAGAATTTGAGCATAAGTGTAATGCTTCAAATTTGAAAGATGATTGTTGAGAATGGAGGAATGAGAGCTCTATTTATAGCATAAACAGGGCAATGGATGGTCAAGATTGAAAGGTTTAATCAAGGGCCAGGTTTGAAAGTTGGGGATCCATATGCACAATTGGCACCAATGAAATGGTGACAAATGTCAACATAGGGTTGGGTTGAGAGAAGAGGTTGGAGGCATTAAAGGCCTGAGAAGACCTCATGGTTATCTAAAGGCTAAGGGTCAAGTCTAAGTTAGGCTTACCCACTGGATTAAGAGTTAATCCAAGGATAAACCTTTGTGCAAATGATTAAGAGATAATCATGGTCAAAGCATTAATGGCCTGATGAGACCCTTGGGTTGGATAGAGGTTGAGTCAAAACAAATGTTTTAACCATGTGGGAGGGTTTGAATTAACCATTAATGGTTATTGGAGACTTTGGGGATTAAGTGGTTGAAGGTTGGAAGCCTTCAATGGTTTTCAAAGACGTTGAGGATTTTGGTGGTTGAAGGTTGAAAACCTTTAATGGTTATCAAAGACTTTAAGGGTTTTGAGAAGTGACTTCCCTTTTGCTTAGGAATGTGACAAAGTTTAGAGGAGGGGTTAGGTTGATTAGAAGATTCTAGAAGGGATTAGAAAGGGGTTTGGGATTTTGCAAGTGGATGGAGGGATAATAGGATTTTAATTGAAATAAAGAATTTCATTCAATTTGGTTGTAATTTGGAAAAATTAAATAAATTAGATTTATTCAATTTTAGGATAACTATTTAATTAAATTTGAATTTAATTAAAAGTGGATAGGGGGATTTAATTGAATAAAATGATTTATTCATTAAATGGTATAGTGAATTTAATTTAAATAAATTGAATAATTTATTTAATTAAATAGAAGAATGTGGATAATTTAATTAAATTGGATTTAATCAAATAGAGAAATGAACATAAAATATTCATTTAGGAATATGGTCATTTTTATACGTGTACAATTTGTATTTAATTATTTAATTAATTAATTAGCTCTATATTAATTAATAGCCCTTGGTTATTTAATTCGACATGGTTATTATTTATTCACATGGTGAATAATATTTATAGTATTCTTATAATTATATTCTCTTGCTATTTGGTAAATAAGCTTTATTATATTTCCTACCTACCGTTATTCATTATTGGTTAAATATGTATTGGATAGGTAAGATTTATTGGTTTCTGGATTATTTTGATTGGTCAGTTTTGAGACTTGGTTTTGAACTTATCTTCTATTTAAATGACAACTTGTGCATCTTGTCGTGTTACCATTTGGAGATTTTGCTTGGCTATTTGAAAAAAATTGTTAAAGATGAGAGCTTTTGGATTTTGGCTTGGATTGGTTTTGCGCTTCATCAGATTTTCATCCATCACTTTAATTTCCAAGTTGGAGGATCTTACTTTCATATTTTATTTTCAAAATCTTGTTTGCATCGTGTCTGCGGAAAGGATTGTCTTTCGGACTTGGCAAAATAATATTTGTATTGTTTTTATATAGTTTGTGGTAGAAATTTTTCATGCAAATTTATATTATATAGTTTTGCATTATAGTTTTGGGGAAGATTTATTATTATTTTGAGTTGATTGTTGTCATGAGTAGACAACTCTGCGAATGGCTTCCTGTGCATTCTGGATTCTTGTTCTTGTAAGAGATTTGGGCATGAGTTTTCAAGGCTTTAGTATTGCATCTTTGAATGATTTTACTGCCTTTGGTGTTGCGAAAGTCATATTGGTTCTCTATATTTCTTTGAGTGAGTTTTGGTTGTGAGCTATGAGGCTTGTTTTTATATTTACTCTCATTATTGATTATGGTTTTTTATATTTTGTTATATCATTCATTTTGTATTGTCTGGGAGTCTCTATTGAGCTCTTATTTGAGTCTTATTATAATGCCTTTGATATTATTTCCTTGTCACAAATTGATTTGAGCTTGTAACTTATTTGAGAAAAAGCACTAAAACTGTAAATGTGCTACATAATTTAATGAATGCAATTTTCTATTTCTTATATGCGCTTTTCTATCTTTCATATGCGTTGCTAGTTTTTACATATGCGATGAATGTTTTTGCATGTGCTCTTACTCTAAGAAAATGTCAAATAGAATAAGTCATACGCGTTGTTAGATTTAGTAAAAGCACTTCAGAACTTTGTATATGTAGTGCAGAACATAATATATGCATTGTTCTGCGTTACAAATGCGCTAAACTGCTTAAAGTATGGGTTTTGTCTAGTTTTGTCAGTCTGTTCTGGTTTTTCTGGGTCTATGTTTGTACCAGAGGTTTGTATTGAGGTTTTTTGATGTTTTCTTATATTGTGCATTTTTAGATTTGATGTTTTATTGTGATTTTATGCTCTAGCAAGTTCATATGCCTTGTTGTAGAGGATTTGTGCTTCTCCAACATGTTGATATTTCGTGTTGTGAGGTTTATTTTATTATTTTTCTCCAACGAGTTGATAAGCCTTGATGTTGAGGATTATTTTATGTTTATGGTAGATTTTGATTCACTATCTTGCATTGAGGCTCTTGATTGATATTGATGGCTATGTCTTCTTATTTGTTGTTATGGAATTATCTAATTAAGTTAATTAATAGTTGTGAGCCCCAAGACTTGATCCTAGGAAGGATTTTTTAGGATAAGCTTGGGAAGGCCATTGTGATGGCAAGTCAATATCCCTTGTTCTCTCATAGGTCAAGATGGCTCCACAAGTCTATCAAGATAATACTTTTCAGGGTAGTGTTGTTCTATTTTGGAGGATAGCATGTGATGCCACTCCAGTCCTACATGTGTCCTTTGTTGTTTTTCATTTCTATCTTTACTTCTTTATATGCCTCTGGGAGTTTATATTTGTGATTGCCTTGTGATTAGTGAATGTTATGTATTGTTTTAGTGCTTGAGTTGTTGAGTCCCTTTGGTTGTTATGTGTCAACTTAGATTATCTAATTAAGTTAATTAATAGTTGTGAGCCCCAAGACTTGATCCTAGGAAGGATTTTTTAGGATAAGCTTGGGAAGGCCCTGCGATGGCAAGTCAATATCCCTTGTTCTCTCATAGGTCGAGATGGCTCCACAAGTCTATCAGGATAATACTTTTTAGGGTAGTGTTGTTCTATTTTGGAGGATAGCATGTGATGCCACTCTAGTCCTACATGTGTCCTTTGTTGTTTTTCATTTCTATCTTCACTTCTTTATATGCCTCTGAGAGTTTTTATTTGTGATTGCCTTGTGATTAGTGAATGTTATGTATTGTTGTAGTGCTTGAGTTGTTGAGTCCCTTTGGTTTTTAGGTGTCAACTTAGGTATAGAGTGTGTGTTGGGACCTTGTGTCATCTCCAAGCACGAGAGGTGGTTCCTTTGGTTCAACATGGTCGAGTGGTTGATGCCTTCTTCCATTGGGATGTCTTCATTGGTTTCTTCATGCATGGATGTGGATTCTTCATTGTAGCTTATGGTTGACCTTTGTAGCCGGTGAATGTATTTGATATCATGGAAAATGTAATGTAATTATCTTGTAAGGATGTAGATGAGATTATGTATTAGGAGAAAAATGATCTTGATGTAATGTTCATGTATTAGCTATAGTGGATGTTACCTTAGGACTTGGTATATGATTATAGAGATAAATGTTGAGATGTACTATGCTTTTATTCTTGTAATAAATGGAATCATCTCATTAGATGGATATGATGGATTTATCTTAAAATGAAGTAGATTTGTGTTTTTGGATGTTTGTAATGAGATTATTAATATGGTTAAATATGGTGGTTAGAAAGGAACCTATGGTCAATGGATGATTTGTAGGGCTTAATGTTTAAAGGAATTTACATAAATGGATTTGTTATATGGTAGGAATTTTGATTGGTAGATAATATTGTGTTTATGCAAATGACATTTATATTTATGTTCATGTTAAAGGATAGGAATCAATAATAAATCATGTATAGCTTGCATTTAGATAATCTTGGTAAAAGGAATGTGATCATGATAGTGAAGGAAATGGATAAGGGGATTAGGAACTTTTCGAATTGGCTAATAAAATGAGCTTAAGGAAATGGATTGGGTTGCATGGAAAGTAAGAATGTCATGCTAATAGTTGCATATCATGAAAGATAGGAATTAAGAGTATTAAATGGATATTGAATATATTAAGTATTGTAATGGAAATGAGTAGATTGTTATTGCTTATGTTTGTTGAATAAGTAATGACATTAAGATACCCTAGAGAGATGTTAGTGATGTTGTGTTATTCCACTTGCGTAATTAGTTTTTATGTGCTATGATTCATGTTCATAATGAGTAGATGTTAATTTATGTAATTTGTAGATGATGATATGTGTTGCATTAAATGTTAATTTAAAAAAAAAATCTTCATTAGTGTGTTAATTGTTTATTTCTCTAGGGTATTTTGGTAGGCATTACATCTGGTATCAGAGCCCATGTTCATACACTGGGTAATCTAGTTTCATTTGAGCCCATTGTGCATATTATCATTTAGCATGGGTAAGCCCAATGATTTTATCCCTACTTCTTGGTTTTGTTCTAGTTTTCCTATTCTGTTAGCTTATATCTTTCTTTGCGTCTTTCTTAGACAAGATTCCTGCTAGGGGTAGAGGTTGTGGTCATGTTGGTTGCATGGGTACTCATCAAAATCCTCGTCCTGAGATTTTTGAAGAGTCACACCATGAGGAGTAGTAACAAAATCAGCTTGGAGGTGATGCGATTCCGCAACTGGTGAACATGCTTCAAGATCTTCCTGGTTGTTTAGGACCAAGACAGGAGGAGAACCAGCAAGAGGAGTCTCATCATTTAGAAAATTAGGAGAGAGAACATTCACATTCTCCTAGGAGGAAAGTTGAGGTGGATCAGGAGGCTCTTGCAGTTGGTCACATGAGAGAATAGTGAGGACTCACCCTCCTACTTTTGATGGCTTAGGAAGTGGCTTGGAGGTGGAGACTTGGCTATTGGAATTTGGTAGGTGTTTTTCTATGCACCCATGTAGTAATAACATCAAGGTGAGGTGTGCGATTATGCATGTTCATAATTTTATGATAACATGGTGGCATATAGAGGAGAAAAAGCTACATTTGGACATAGTGACACTATCTTGGGAGTTGTTCCTTGATCGGTTTTGTGCTTGATTCCTTTTAGAGAATTGGAGGCAGAGGAAGGTCGATGAGTTCCATGATTTGAGGCAATAGATGATGACAGTCCAGTAGTATGAGGGTATATTCTTTGAGCTTAGGCAGTATGTTAGGATTGTGGATGATGAGTCGATGTTGATTCAATATTTTGTGAGAGGTCTCAGTGACCAAATTAGTGGTGAGGTTCATATGCACAAACCTAACACTTTGGAGGTAGTTGTTGAGAAAGCATGGATAGCAAAGGAGAATCTTGCTTTGGCTATAGGAGGTGCGACAGGTGGATAGACAGTTAGTGCTCCAGTTGTAGGATCTATTGTGAGAGGTTCTCAACCCCAGTCTTCAGGTGTTTCTAGGAGCTATCCTTCTTCTTTCTGTAGTGGCCAGTGGTTTAAGAGGAGGTATTCTCAGGGTCAAAACTTTGTGTGTGGTGCTAGATTTCAGGTTGACAGGAATCAAAATCATCGGTGGGATAGGAGGACTACTCCTTCTTAGCCAGTGCAAAGTTCTTACCCAACTTCTAGTAGAGGCAATGTTCAGAAGTCAAGTGCTACTCCAGTGAGTAGAGGATCTGGTAGGAGAGATTTTATTTCATGAGGGCAGCTAGGACACATTGCTACTTATTGCTCTCATTGGACTACTTAGATTTCAGGATAGAAGCCAACTACTTCTGAGCCTACAGTTGGAGATGTAGGTAGATCCCATCATGTGTTTACGATGGTTGATAACCATCATGCTAAGCACCAAGCAATAGTTTTTGATACCATAGGTGAGATAGGTGGTATCTCTTGCACTCTGTTATTTGATTCAGGAGCTTCAAATTCCTTTATTTCTCCTTTTCTAGTAGAGCGATGTGGGAGTGCTATGGAAAAGCAAGACAATAGGTGATAGGTAGAGTTAGCCATGGGATCTAAGGTAGTAGTGGATTCCCTTGTGCTTGGTTGTTCCTTGGTTTTGGGTGGTTTCCGTACCACAGTAGATCTTTGTATCTTATCTTTGGGATCCTGTGATGTTGTTCTTGGCATGGAATGGCTTGATTCTTATCAAGATCAGATTGATTGTTGGGATAATAGAGTGTAGTATGTGGATGCTGGTGGAAAGCATGTGGAGATAGTAGGTATTCAGAGACCTATTTCTCTTTGCATGATTTTCGCTATGTATATGAAGAGGTGTGCACGTAAGGGTTGCCAATTGTTTGTGGTGAGGGTGAATGATGTGGTTGAGGGAGAAAGTTCAGATGATCTTCTTCAACGTCATCCTATCTTTTAGGAGTTTGTGGATGTTTTTAAGATAGATTTTGATCATGTCACTCAAGCTTGATTTGGTACTAGGAGTTGAGCCTATCTATAAGGCTCCCTTTTGGATGACTACTCAGGAGTTGAGAAAGTTTAGATTGTAGTTAGAGGATGTTCAAGCTAAGGGATTTATTCATCCTAGTGTGTCCCCATGGGGTGCACCTGTGTTGTTTGTGAAAAAGAAGGATTGATCTCTTCGCTTCTGCTTTGACTATAGGCATCTTATTAAGGTGGCAGTGAAGAATCGATATCCTTTGTCAAGGATAGATGATTTATTTGATTAGATTAATGATGCAAACATCTTCTCTAAGATATATATTAAGTCTGGGTATCACCAGCTTAGGATTCATGATGCAGATATTCATCACACAATATTATGTACTAGATATGGACATTATGAGTTTACAGTGGTACCTTTTGGTCTCACGAATGCACCATCGATTTTCATGAGTTTTATGAATGGTGTTTTTAGGACCTATTTGGATATATTTGTGCTTTTGTTTCAGATGATACTTTGGTATATTCAAGATCAGTTGAGGAGAATGAGGATCATATGAGATAGGTTTTGCAATGCCTTTGGGAGAATCAGTTGTATGTCAATATGGCAAAGTGTGAATTCTTCCAGTCAGAGGTTCAATATCTTGGACATGTAATTTTAGGAGAGGGAATTATAGTTGATCCTTATAAGATTTAGGCAACTGTTGACTAGACAACACCCACTAATATGGGTGAGGTTCGTAGTTTCATGGGTCTCGCAAGATATTATTGCAGTTTTGTTCAGGATTTCTCAAGGACACCGCATCCTATCACTTATCTTTAGAGGAAAGGGAAGAAGTTTGTTTGGACAGAGCAGTGTGAGATAGCATTTCAGATCCTTAAGGAGTGTTTGACAGTGCACCTATTCTAGCAGTGCCAGATCCTTTGGGGGATTTTGTGGTGTGTATAGATGCTTATTTGGAAGGTCTTGGAGCATTGTTGATGTAGGATGGCCATGTGATTGCATATGAGTCACATAAACTCAAAGAAAATGAGTTGAATTACCCCACTCAGGATCTAGAGTTAGTGGTAGTGGTTCATGCTGTAATTAGATGAAGGCACTTTCTTCTTAGGCATCAATTTGAGTTGCATAGTGATCACCATAGTTTGTAGTACATCTTCACACAATCATATTTGAATGCTAGACAGAGGCAATGGATGGAGTTTTTGTGTGAGTATGATTTTGAGGTGAGATATATCAAGGGTATGGAGAATGTGGTAGCCATTGAGCTGTAGGAGGCATTTAAACAATATATCTTAGTGTGGATTTGAGGAGTCATATTCTCAGTGCCCTTCCTTCAGATGCATAGTACTAGAAGGATAGTGCAGAGGTTACTTCAGGTAGAGCTCTTGAGAGAAAATGTGTAGGTTATTCAATTGAGTCAGATGATCTTCTTAGGCATTTCGGATGTATTTATGTTCCACCTTCAGATGGTCTTTGAGATTTGATCATGTTAGAGGCACATTGTGCACCTTACTCAGCACATCCAGGTGTCAAGAAGATGCACACAAATTTGAGGTAGTTGTACCATTGGGATAGTATGAGGAGAGATATTGTAGATTTTGTGTCATGTTGCTTGGAGTTTTAGTGAGTGAAGGCAGAACATTAGCATCCAACAGGTTTGATAGAGTCAAACTTGGTTCTAGGATGGAAATGGGATATCATATCTATGGATTTTATAGTTGGATTGCCTATGACTTCTCATCGTCATGATACTATTATGGTCACCATTGATAGGTTGACAAAAGGTGGCACACTTTTCTCCAATCAGATCTTCATATATACCAATGATAATAACTTGCATTTTCATGGAGGGAGTAGTGAGGTTGCATGGTATACCTTAACGGATTATATCAAATCATGATCAAATGTTCATATCAGCTTTTTGGATAGCCCTTCAACATGGTTTAGGGATGCAGCTGAACTTTAGTTCGACATATCATCCTAAGATAGATGGTAAGACTAAGCGAGTTAATCAGGCTTTGGAGGATATGTTGAGGATGTATGTCATGGATCAACAGTCTCATTGGGAGGATTATCTCTATCTAGTGGAGTTTGCATACAATAATGGTTATCACAACTCTATTAGTCTATCTCCTTTTCAGGATTTGTATGGTAGACTATGTCGTAGACCCTTGAGTTGGGATTGTTTGGAGGACATAGTGCATATTGGTTCAGAGATGTTGTGGGATATGGAGCAATAAGTCGTTTGCATTAGAGAGGATTTGGTAGTGGAATAGGATAGACAATAGAAGTATGTAGATGCTCATCGAATGGACAAGCAATTTTCTATAGGTGACAAGGTGTTCTTGAGAGTTCACCCATGAAAGAGTCCGATCTGTTATGGAAAAGGCTCTAATTTGGTACCTAATTTTGTTGGACGTTTTAATATTTGGAGAGGATTGGTCCTATGCCTTATCACCTTGCCTTCTTGCCTAGCTTGTCCCACATCCATTTTGTGTTTCATGTTTTTGTTTTGATGATATATCATCCTGATGTGTCGTATGCTCATAATTCTCCTATGGATGACCTCCTTAGGATTCAAGACTTTAAGGATTATCTTTCCAGATAAAGGATGCATCAAGAGGCTAAAAGGACTTCTTCTTCAAAGACTCCTTTTTGTTCATTTCATCAAACTCATGATCATGATGCTAGTGACTTTCCAGATTTTCAAGAAGGTATACAAAAACTAGTTGATAATGGAACTATTAAAATCATTCAAGACAATTCTTCTTCTTCTTGTCCTAAATCTCAAAAGTCTAAATCTAAACCTATTGATGATCAAGAATAATTAGCAACTAGAATCTCTTGGAAGTTGAAGTATGACAAGAGTGTTGTTTTTTCCTTTGTGAAATTTAGCACTAAGCATAAAGATTGAAGTGGATATTGTGTTTTCATTATCGGGGTTCTCTTTTTCTTGAAAAATGTAAAGCATTTAAATAATTTTTTCAAGAACAATATGATCATGCTTGTATACATCATTCAACAAATATTGCTCTCTTGCCTTAGCACTCCCCTCACCCTCATATTTATCCTCACCCTATAACACAAGTGGTTAACTTAATTGGGGGCTCTTTGTATTTAGAGGTGGTGCTTTTTCAATTTTATATATCTTGGGGTAGCAACATGGTTCACTTTCACACCTATCTTATCTATCATCTTTAAAATTTCACCATTTTCTTTATGGAGTGCATTTTTCATAAATTGATGTCCTTTATTGCATATGCTTATCTTTCAGGTGAATGCATGCATAATCCATGCATAGGAATTCTTCTTGGTTTGAAATGGCACATCACTTATGGATAATCTCTCCTAAGGAAATATGTGATCCTCCCCCCTAATCCATCCCTTTCTTCTTGCTTGGGGGTCAAGGATGGCTTCTCCCTTTCTCCCTTCATATCTAAAGTTTTATTATTCCCTATAGGAGTTGCATTTCTCATATGTTGATATCCTATCTAACATGACATGATATATATTTTATGACCAATCTCTCCTTAAGTGAAATATGTAACCTTTCTCTCCCCCTTTCTCTCTTTAAAGATTTTCTCTTCTAGGAAGACACATTTTACATATATTAATGTCTTTTCTTACATTGAATGTATATCTATGTGAGTATATTGTGCATTAAATATTCATATCTAATCTCTTCATAGAAGGGTTTATAATTCTTTTTCTCATGCTCCCTCTTTGAATATTAACTCTTTATTAAAAGATCCATTATACATAGATGTCTTTTCTTGCATAGGATTATTCTTCATGCAAGCACATATTTGTTCGTTGGTTAGGATCTATTCTTTGTTTGAGATAGTATGTCTCTTATGAATAATTTATCATTGGAAGTTGTGTAATTTTTCTAATTATCCTTGCACTTGGGGGGGCAATAATTTCTCTCTCTTACATTCTCTAGGGATCTACTTTTCCTTTGTTGAGCGGTGTTTACTTATAATTTGGTATCATTCCTTGTGTGAAGTTATCTTCTGCTCAAGGATTCTACCCTGTACAAGAGGTGTAAGTCCTTGGCTTCAACCTCTTCTTAACTAGGAAATGTATACCTATCATAAACTTAGTTTATCATATTCTTTCAAATGTGTGTCATCCTTCATCACAAATCTCTTTCACCTGGAAATAGGGGGAAGGTATGAATTGTAGTGTCCCTCCTCAACTTGTCTTTTTTTTCATGCATGATAGACTTTCAAGACTCATTTATGATGTTTTGGATTGGGACTATGACTATATTTTACATTTTAGATGTTCATGATGATGCTAGACCTATACGGACATATGCTACTTGATGATCTATTTGGTTGATGATATTTTCTATTTATGATCATGTTATATGATGGATATATGTTGACGGATCCTATATGTTTTTCTATGTTGGATGGATTATATTGCTTATGGATTTGATGACAATTTTGGTTACACTAACCCTTTCTCATGATTCTATGTGATGATTGGCATTATGATGTGTAGGTGTGTTCTATGACTATCTTCATGATAGGGACAATCTCAAATCACTCACTGCAAGCATGATGTGGCGTTACGATTCTCTATCACTTGCTTGTCTATGATATATTTGTATATGTTGTATCAAGGATTTGTGGATGCAAGTTTTACAGCTACCAGACATTGACTCCACCTGGCTTCACAAGTCTGAGCGTGTCTTTAAATCCCAATAGAAAGTTGTCAGAGATGGCATGAGTTCCCTTCATATAATCTAGGCTTAAGATGTCTACCCTGGTTTGTCAAGTTGTCTTGGCATGATTCACCATGTCAGTCAATGAGGTGTAGTTTGTGTTGGCTTGTGAATATGTAGTTGTTGATCTATTTATTTAATTAATTGATGAATTATTATAGTTTGATTTGATTATTTATTTATTTGGTAATTTAGTGTTTATTTATTAATTACTAGTTTATTATTTATTAGGTAATTATTGTTTAATATTATTTATTCATTTATTTATTATTTTATTGTTTATTTAATTATTTAATTATTTAATTGGATCTATTTGTATTTAATTATTTAATTATTTAATTATTCAATTATTCAATTGGATCTATTTTAATTAATATTCATTGGTTATTTAATTGGGCATGGTTATTATTTATTCACATGGTGAATAATACTTATAGTATTCTTATTATTATATTCTCTTGTTATTTGGTAGATAAGCTTTATTATATTTCCTACCTACCGTTAATCGTTATTGGTTAAATATGTATAGGGAAAATAAAATATTGTATGAGGATGGGTAGGTAAGATTTATTGGTTTTTTTATTATTTTGAGTGGTCTATTTTGAGGCTTGGTTTTGAATGTATTTTCTATTTAAATGATAGTTTGTGCATTTTGCCAAGTTACCATTTGAAGATTTTGTTTGTCTATTTGATAAATTTTGTTGAAGATTGGAGCTTTTGCATTTTGGCTTCGATTGGTTTTGTGCTTCATCATATTTTCATTCCATCACTTCAATTTCCAAGTTGGAGGATCTTACTTTTTTATTTTATTTTCAAAATCTTGTTTGTGTCGTGTCTACAGAAATTATTATCTCCCGGGCTTGGGAAAACAATATTTGTATGGTTTTTATATAGTTTGTGATAGAAATGTTTCATGGAAATTTATATTATATAGTTTTCAATTATAGTTTTGGGGAAGAATTATTATTATTCTGAGTTTATTGTTGCCGTGAGTAGACGACTTTGCGACTGGCTTCCTGTGCATTCAGAATTCTTATTCGTGTAAGAGATTTGGGTGTGATTTTTCAAGGGTTTAGTATTGCATTTTTGAATGATTTTTTTTCCTTTGGTGTTGCGGAAGTCATATTGGTTCTTTATATTTATCTGAGTGAGCTTTGGCGGTGATCTGTGAGGCTTGTTTTTATATTTACTCTCATTATTGATTATGCTTTTTATATTTTGTTATATCTTTCATTTCATATTGTCTGGTTGTCTCTATTGAGATCTTATTCAGGTCTTATTATTATGCCTTTGATTTTATTTCTTTGTCGCAAATTTCTATAAGTCTGTAACTTATTTGAGCAAAAGCACTAGAACTGTAAATGTGCTACATGATTTAATGAATGCAAGTTTCTGTTTCTTATATGCACTTTTCTGTCTTTCATATGCACTGCTAGTTTTTACATATGCGTTGAATGTTTCTGCACGCACTATTACTCTGAGAAAATGTGAAATAGAATAGGTCATAAGCATTGTTAGATTCAATAAAAGTATTGCGAAACTTTGTATATGCACTGTAGAACATAATATATGTGTTGTTCAGCATCACAACTGCGCTAAACTACTCAGAGTATGTGTTTTGTCCTATTTTGTCACTTTGTTCTGATTTTTCCAGATTTGTGTTTGTACTAGAGGATTGTATTGAGTCATTTTGATGTTTTCCTATATTGTGCACTTTCAGATTTGAGGTTTTATTGTGATTTTATGCTCCAGAAAGTTGATATGCCTTGTCGTAGAGGATTTGTGCTTCTCCAACATGTTGATAAGTTAGTTTGTGAGGTTTATTTTATTGTTTTTCTCTAGTGAGTTGATAAGCCTTGCTGTTGAGGATTATTTCATGTTTATGGCAGATTTTGATTACCCATGAGATGGCTTTTGATTCATTATCTTCCATTGAGGCTCTTGATTGATATTGATGGCTATGTCTTCTTATGTGTTGTTATGGAATCTTTTGGATGTTTCTTTGAGCCTCCTTATTGTTATTGTTGTTTTGGGAACATGATAGTGGGAGTGGGCTTGCATGTGAAGACCGAGGTCTTGAGAGATAGGCTACTAAGAGGTTCCTTCAGCAAGTTTTGTAGTAGCGAATATTTGCCAATCGACGAACTACGTAGGTCGATCGCATCAGAAATTTGGCAAATAAAACCATTATACGAGTGGTCGGATCACCTTGTATTCATGCAAAATCTATCCCATGGCCCTTTTTTCCGCCACCTTTTGGTTGGACATTTTTTTGAAACAAGGTTTATTCACCACTAGATCATACTTGGCTTGAATATTTATTAGTCTTAATTTCTCCCTGAAGTTTTCAGATGAATGCAAGAAGCCACCGATGGACACACATGCATTCCCCAATATCGACACAATAATTTTTAAATTTTGAGGGGCCATACCGCAAATAACATTAATTATTTTGTTCTTGAGGCCAACCCCAATTTTTCCCCACTGGTATTGAACATTAATGCCAGCTCCATAATTTGCCTTCAAATTTAAAATTGCACCGCCTTAATCTGTTACAAGCTAGAGTTGTCATTGCACCAAAAGATCGACATGCCAATGCTCGATACAACCACTAGACTTATAGAATCCATAGGAGGCTATTTAACCATGTTGTGAATCCCTTTGAGGGATGCTCGCCCACTGCCAACAATTCCCCTCCAAGCATCACTCATTTCTGGCCTATGTGATTTGAACCTATGACCAAGCTCTGTTACCACTTATTACAAGCTAAGGTTTTCATTACACCAAAAGATCGACCTATCAGTGCCCGATACAACCACTAAACTTATAGAATCCTCAATCCGTGAGAGGCCATTAAACCATGTTG
Source organism: Cryptomeria japonica (assembly GCF_030272615.1). Taxonomy (NCBI): domain Eukaryota; kingdom Viridiplantae; phylum Streptophyta; class Pinopsida; order Cupressales; family Cupressaceae; genus Cryptomeria; species Cryptomeria japonica. Next base: position 655,869,948 of record NC_081414.1, on the reverse strand, counting down.
TGAATCCCCACGAGGGATGTTAACCCATTCGCAACATAATCCACCCTAATTTTGCCAAATTTTTGTATCCCAATTGTAGAATGGCATGCAATTTGCCAAAATTTCTTTATATAAATACATGAGAAGGTGACATTTTATAGTTTACACCTTGTTTGGATTGGTCTGCACTTCTAGAATCCACATGCTCTTCTCTAGGCACAAGTTGTTGAGGAATTCTTTAGATGTTGAGTCGCTGACTGTCACTATGAAACTAACGGTAAGTGACAAAGGATATAAGATTGATTTTAGTGTTTGCCATTATGATTTGTTAGTGTCTCGGTGTCTATCATTTTGATTTCAGAATTTTCTTGCAGCTTAGTTGTTATGGCTTAGTTTTTCCATTTTAATCTGCTATTCTTTACATAGAATGCATTGTTACAACATGATACAAAGTTTATCTATTTTATTTTTCCCTTTTTATCTATTACAGTATTTCATAGCCTATAGGAATTAGATTCCTTCTTGCAATTTTTGCTAGTAAGATATGTCGAGCGGCAGAACTCTTGAAAGTGATGGAGGGAGGCCGTCCAAATGCATAAATAATAATATCAGGTCATACTTTGGCACTCGATCAAGAAGAGCTACAACATCAACACTTGCACTTGATGCCTCTAACTCTATCATAGAGAATGTTCCAATGGGTACCCAGAGTAGCCAGACTAAAATAGTCATCTTAGTTGACAATGTCGGTGATGCTATTGCTAACAATGTCACTATTATTGGTAGTGTGGGTGATGTGGTTTCTGATACTGCCACATATGCTGGTGTAAATAGTGGTGATTTTGCTATTGATAATGTTGGTGATGCTACTACTAACAATGGCGGTAATGCTGCTATTGACGATATCAGTAATGCTGCTCCAGTCAATGCATGGAAGAGGGAAAGAAAATCAACAACAAAAATTGGGCAAGAGTGGGATGCGATAAGGTCATTTCAGATAAGTTGGAGTTCAAAGTACACATTCATTGAGCCAGTGCCAAATCCAGAGAAAGGAAAACCTCCACTAGAATGTTTGTATATAATCTATACTTGGAAACATGGTAAGGAAAAAAAATTGCAGCTGAAATTGGATACAATAGAAAAGAACATCAATAAAGTTTATGAGAATCAAACCATAGACGAAAAGCAAGTATCAATGGTTAGATGAAAAAACAAGGAAGAAGGTAAGCATGTCAAGTATGTAGAGGAATTTAATATGGATAAAGAAAAATAGGAGAAAGGAAAACACATGGGTTCACTTGAACCTGAATTTCAAAAGGTTATGGATGAAACATATATGTCCAAAACTGTTAAGTTGGCTACTCTTTTTAATCTTTTGAGTAGAGGTCATCCTATGATAGACTACTCTGATATTACTGGATTATTAAGATTTCTAAGTGTTCCAAGATATCCTGCAACTCATTGGTTAGTAAACAATGGATGGTATTTGACGAGTTGTCTTGCTGAAGTGGAAATAAGTGATCTATGAGAAAAAGTAAAGGAGTCAAACTATATTGCATTATCTTTAGATGAAGTTACAATGGTGGACAATACTTGTTGGATGTGTATGCATGTGCATATTATCCAAAACCATGTCTAGCACCCTCATCTACTCTGGGTTGTTAAGATGGAGAACACCAACATGTAAAGTATGTATGAACTGGCTAAGAAATGTTTAAATGAAATTTCTAGTATGGATGACTTTACTATTTCCAAAAAGCTAGTGTGTGTAGGAGTAGACAGAGTTGTAGTGATGCAAGGTCATAGGAATAGTCTATGTGAAAAGCTACAAATGAGCATTGCAGACCATATATGGTTTCTATTCACTACATGGCGCATAGACTTAATTTAGCATGTAAAATTATGCATGATCATGAAGAGGTAGCCAGAGTTGATGAGATAATTCATGATCTCTACACATACTTTTTTTGTAGTCCCAAATGTTTTTTAAAATTTTAGAAATTTGCTGAAGGAATAACCGATGGTAACAATCTACTTAAGGATGTTGATACTAGATGGATCTCTATTCATGGATCTGTGAAATGAGTTTTCTCAGAATATAGATCCTTGGTTGGTCTAATGTACGAACAAAGGAAAGACGCTCAATGTGCTACACTTTTGCATAGGTTAACTGATGTAGAGACACTGTTAACCTTGGCTGGTATTCTCCCCCTGTTGGACCAAATGAAATTGCTTATTGAACAAGCCCAAGAGAGAACTATGTATGTTCAAGAATATGCTACGCTGCGTAGAATGACTTTCATGGGCATTGATAATCAATATCTAAATGATTATCAATTCAATGATGAAGCATATAGTAAATGGAATCAGATTACAAATTTGGGTCATGCTAATAATTATTTATGGTTTAATGATCGCGGTGATTTATGAGTTCTTGTACGTGGAAAGCAAATACCAATGTTCTACTATGGCATGTGTTCCAGCGTGTGGTCTACTAGAATGAGAGATGGACCTGTTATAGTGAAATATTTCAACAATATTGTGATTTTTGTGTACACCAATTTATAGAAGATTGAAAAAGAGGTTTCAACACATATTTTAAAGCAATTCCCTTGGAGGAACTATTAGAAACCATGTCTATCGTCTATATTAATTTTTGGAGAACGCTTGATCCACAAGATTTTCATAAGAGGCTACTGGAATTGGTGAATTATTTTGGTAAGAGTCCCAATTTCAATGTTGATGGAAAGGAATTAGAAGGAGCTATAAGTAGAACTAATATTGCAGAGCAATTTGCCCATTTTGCAGCAACAATTCATGAATAGGTTAAGGATTTGGATAGTGCGTAGCTACTAGGACCAATAACATGGCTTAGGGAAAAAATTAGTTAGAGCTCAATGTTGAGTGAAGAAATCTCAGAATATTTCAAACTATCTAACTTGTATCAAACAATGATTTTGGGTTCTATTGAGGATGAGAGTGTTTTCAGTGCATTGGGATTCTTAAAATCAGAGACAAAAAACAAACTCGGCAAAAACGTGGAAGTTTGATTGAGGATTTATAATAGTCGGTATAATGCTGAAATATTTCTTATAAGAGGGCACTCGTACACTGGACATTCACAATTGAAAGGAGAGGTTTAGGAAACATTTCAACTAGCAATGACAATGCTAAAATGCAGAGCTCATCAATTTCTAGTAGTCATGCTAAGAATAATGTAAGCGAGCAAAATGATGGTGAGAATGAAAGAGAAAGTGAAGTACAGTTAGACGAGATGAATTGACAATTGGATTTGGGTCAGTTGTGACAAGTCAACTGTTAGTCAGTTAGATTTAGCATTTTGTAGGAGACTGTCGAAACTCAGACTATGACTAGGTATTTATGCTATTTACTATAATTCATGAATCATGAATGGTATTGCAAAATCCAAATTGATTTCTTTATACTATTGTAAATCCACGTGCGCTTTTTAATTTTTAATTTATAAACTATATATTAACTTGCTGCAATGTTGATTACCTTTACTATGTTGCATGTTTTGTTGTATAATCTTTGTAAACATTGTCTTCAATTTGGACTTATTAGATTTCCAATTTCTTTTTGTCAAATTCTCTTTCCACAAACTTTTGTGGGACTATCTTATAAACAATTATCAAATAAATTTTGTAATCATTTTAATATTTTTTAAGTTGCAATTTACCTTTAAACTATTAATTTTTTAAGTCTTTGGGTCCTACTAACATATGCAACAATGCGAAATAATGCCACGTGGGTTTGCTGCTATATGGCTGGTTAATTCTATCGCATGTTGTTTAAGATGAGCCTACCACCATAGTGCGATGAGGCCATAACTTGCCACATGACACAAATATTTGTGACCTTCTTATAAATAATTAACAAATAACTTATGAAATTATTTTAATATTTTATAGTGTGAATTAGTTTTAAACTATTAATTTAGTCTTCAAGTGGTGGATCCTAATCCTACTAGCAATATGCAATGATATAAAATAGTGCCACATGGGTTTGGTACTATATGAGTGGTTAGTTACCATAGTGTGACAAAGCTACAACTTGCCACAGACCTTCATGGGACCCTCTTATAATCAATTAACAAATAAATTATTGTCCGTTCTTTAAATGATGGGTCCTACCACCGATATGTGATTATGTAAAATTATGCCAGCTGTCCCCTTTTATTAGAAATAGATGCAAAATGATAGATTTACTACTAGCGACGATCTTATTGATCGATTAAGATCAACGACTTAGGTTCAAAACTATGAGGTAGGGTTTGTTTTATGTTGTTTCGTGGGCAGTTTTTGCTAGTTCTCCTCGAACATGCCTGGTCACTTGTTAATTGCATTCAATTTTAGATAATTCAATATTTATGAAGAGTTATAGTTGACAAATTTGTGTAATTTAGACAGTCCAACAGTACAACTCCAAGCATTAGCATCTAACGAAACTGCAAAGGTTTGAACTTTGATACTGTTGAGTGCGGTATCAAGTACAAGTAAGTTGACATTCTGTATTTTGATTTAATTTTTTATATCTACAAAAGGGTTTTCTTAGTATTTTAGGCTTAGTTTTAGAAAAGTAGTACTCAGATTGCAATTTTGTGATAAATTTTGAATACTCAATTTCATTTTTGAAGTGTTGTTTGTAAATTTCTTAATTATCATAAGTTTAAATAGGATGAGTGGAAATTCAATAAGAGGTTCAACTAATGCTAAGAGGGCCTTGGATGACGATATTATTACTCAATTGTCTGGTTCTTCCAAAAGGGGAAGGCATGCCCAGGTTATGGATATTATATCTGATATAGTTGTGGATAGGACATCATCGTGTGGGGATCCTTACATGCCGATTAGCAGAATGGATTTGTTCTTGTTTTTTTACAACATGAGTAGAGCCCCAATTCCAGTGAAAAATGCATGGAGATTGGATTTGGGAAGGCTTTTCATCTCAAATCTTTTTGTCAATATAGACCTAATTAGAGTTTTGGCAAAAAGCTATAATCCAGACAGTCGATCTATCTTGATAGAGAAGGGTATTTTCTTGGCCAAGTTTGAGTACAGGGAATCTATTTCTGAAACATTTATGTTAAACTCTAATTCCCAGGTGCAGGTGCCCATTGATTTTCTCTCTCTAGGGAGGGAATACGGTAGGGACAATGGTAGCTTCAATGTTAAATGGCTTCCATTTCATAGAAGGAAGAAGGGGGAAGAGATGCCTATTGCATTTTAGAAGACAAATGTTGAGCCCTTTGATTATCAAATTTTTGAGGATTATTTCATATACACTTACTTTGCACTTTTCCAAGTGTTGGGAATCAATGTAAAGTCCAAGATTCCTGTGCATCTTATGATGTTGGCTGCCGAAATCTAGCACACTTATAGAAACACCTTCTTTGACTTTTCCTCATTCATTTCCAATTGTATTCACGAAGCCCTTTTGGATATCCAAAATGGTATCCTTGTTGTTTGATTTTGGTGGTATTCTCTATTGTGCCACATTCTTTTTGTTGGTGTAAATAATTATTCATCATGGATATTATTACACTTTACTTAAGTTAACTTAGGGTAATGCATCTCATCGTAGTTTGGATATGAGACACTTAGGGAAGTGTGCACATAGGGATGTAGCTTGTAGGAGAAATTACACCTTTTGTGGTCTTATCTTGCTGTTACACTCCACATTTAGTGGGTCATCCACCTCTTGTGGAATATTATATTATTTCTCCTACCTACCCCTAATTTTTCTCACCTACCCTTGTTTCTCATTTTGCCACATTTCATGATTGTGTGCTCACATATCCATATGGCCTTACCTATATAAGAAGGCCCATATTCATTGTATTGGTTAATGCAATTGATCATTTGCATATTGATGAGAATACAATTTTGTTCTTATCACACTATTGTCTCTCTTTTGTGCTTTTCATTGTACCCTTGATCTTGGCAAAATATTACTTCTTTATGGTGGAAGAAAGGTTTCTCCTTTCCCTTGGGGCCCAGAGCTGAATTTGAGAAATGTAGATTAAGAAAACTAGAGGTTGCCTATCCAAGAATAGATGTATTAATGGGAAATGCACCGTGACAACTCCAATTATGTCATGTTTGAGGAGCTCTCTATCAAAGTTGTGCTGCAAAATTTTGGGTACCCAATAAATTGGAGATTATTAGACATGGTGAGGAGATTTTTGAGGCCTTTTGAGATAGATCCCAAGCTAGAAATCTACCATAACTAGGGAGACTGGTTTTTCTACCCCAGGTACACAATCATCAGAGTTTACAGTGCACCAATTAAACCTCATGTTTTGCCTAGATATGTACCAAATAGAATTGCTTTCTTAGAAATAATTTGGCAGTTGAATGAGTCTCACAAGGCTCATTTACAAAACCTAAAGGTAAAGAAGGGCTCCTTCCTCCCAAAAATCATATTTTTTGTGTGATTTTGAGATCTCAGGAAAAGGAGGATTCGACCTGTTATATTACAAGTTACTACCATACAAATTGAACTTTGCAAAATTTAGAAATTTGATCTAGAACACTTTATTGATTAGCCTAGGGTTGGGTTTATATTGGTAGCCTTTGTTCATGATCATGATCATTTTGAGGACTTAATTAGAAATGCTTCTTTTGATGTCGAAGTTCAGTGTAGAATACACATGGCAGAAGAAAAAATGAAAAATATTGACCCAACAAACAAAGTGGTATACACTGAATTGGAGGAACAAAGTGTCATAAATTTTAAAAGAGTAAACACAAGAGATGACGTTAGACCATTGGCATGCTCTACATTTTTTTCTAATGAAAAATTTGTGTAGTCCTGACAGTTCAGGGACTTTTTCCTAAAAAATAAAGGGAGCAATTTTCCAATATGCTCATAGAAAGGTTGGCATTGAGGAATCCGACAGACAACGATATTGATAGATCTATAGCTAAAGTTTTAGAGGAGGTTAATTATTTCATATCAAAGATGACCCCTGAGGAGGCAAGGTAGTTTGTAAGGAATAGTGGTTGTTTGTTTGTGGCAGAGCTGAATTTGAGAAATGTAGATTAAGAAAACTAGAGGTTGCCTATCCAAGAATAGATGTATTAATGGGAAATGCACCGTGACAACTCCAATTATGTCATGTTTGAGGAGCTCTCTATCAAAGTTGTGCTGCAAAATTTTGGGTACCCAATAAATTGGAGATTATTAGACATGGTGAGGAGATTTTTGAGGCCTTTTGAGATAGATCCCAAGCTAGAAATCTACCATAACTAGGGAGACTGGTTTTTCTACCCCAGGTACACAATCATCAGAGTTTACAGTGCACCAATTAAACCTCATGTTTTGCCTAGATATGTACCAAATAGAATTGCTTTCTTAGAAATAATTTGGCAGTTGAATGAGTCTCACAAGGCTCATTTACAAAACCTAAAGGTAAAGAAGGGCTCCTTCCTCCCAAAAATCATATTTTTTGTGTGATTTTGAGATCTCAGGAAAAGGAGGATTCGACCTGTTATATTACAAGTTACTACCATACAAATTGAACTTTGCAAAATTTAGAAATTTGATCTAGAACACTTTATTGATTAGCCTAGGGTTGGGTTTATATTGGTAGCCTTTGTTCATGATCATGATCATTTTGAGGACTTAATTAGAAATGCTTCTTTTGATGTCGAAGTTCAGTGTAGAATACACATGGCAGAAGAAAAAATGAAAAATATTGACCCAACAAACAAAGTGGTATACACTGAATTGGAGGAACAAAGTGTCATAAATTTTAAAAGAGTAAACACAAGAGATGACGTTAGACCATTGGCATGCTCTACATTTTTTTCTAATGAAAAATTTGTGTAGTCCTGACAGTTCAGGGACTTTTTCCTAAAAAATAAAGGGAGCAATTTTCCAATATGCTCATAGAAAGGTTGGCATTGAGGAATCCGACAGACAACGATATTGATAGATCTATAGCTAAAGTTTTAGAGGAGGTTAATTATTTCATATCAAAGATGACCCCTGAGGAGGCAAGGTAGTTTGTAAGGAATAGTGGTTGTTTGTTACTTAAAGGATGGGATGTCTCTTTTGCAATTGTATTGAACACCATAAGAAAGGAATCTTTAGAGTTGGCAACTTTACCAACTGAAAAGCAAGATCAAGAGTTGTATTTTGGGTCATATTATAGCCCTCAGTATGAGGCATTAGAAGTGTGGTCAATATTTAATGATGACCATATTCATAAATCCTAGATTAAGAAGAGGGTAGGAGATCTTATCGGTAACTTGACTAATATGAAAATGAGACCTCGTAACAGATTTGCAATGCTCTTAACAAAAGAGATAATGAATTCTCAGGCAGATGTTAACAAGCTTATAGAATATTTGAGTAAGTTAAAACTTCAAAATGAAAAATTGTTGCAGGAGTATAATAAGGTGGTGTCACTCCTACCTTCTCTACATCCTACTTCAACTTTTATGTTTCTTCAAGTTCACTTCAAGAGATAAAGGCTCTCAAGGATGAAGTATCAAGGTTGGAAGATGAGCTCAAAATGAGCAAAGTACCTAAGAAAAGTTCAAAAGTTGATGAAGAGAAGAGTGTAAGTGATTTTGTTGAAAAGGATAGTACCTTGTCATAGGAGATAAAGGTGCTCAAGGATGAAGTAGTAAGGTTGGAATATGAGCTCAAAATAAGCAAAGTGGCTCAGAAAAGTTCAAACAATAATGAAGAGAAGAGAATCAGTTATTTGGTTGAAGAGAATAATTCCTTGTCACAGGAGATAAAGGTGCTCAAGGATGAAGTAGCAAGGTTGGAAGATGAGCTCAAAAGGAGTAACGTGGCTAAGAAAAGTTCAAACGATGATGAAGAGAAGAGAGTAAGTGATTTGGTTGAATAGAATAGTACCTTGTCACATGAGATAAAGGCACTCAAGGCTGAAGTAGCAAGGTTGGAAGATGAGCTCAAAAGGAGAAAAGTGGCTCAGAAAATTTCAAACGATGATGGAGAGAAGAGAGTCGGTGATTTGGCAGAAGACAATAATACCTTGTCACTCTACCCTTTTGTTTACATGCTATCAATCATAAATGATTCATTTGTGATGACTATAAATTTGTGTGAATATAGGATAACCTGCATCTACGATGTTGTTGAACTCGTTTGGGTGACTTATAAAGATTTGCATAATACAATGAATGAGTCTTATGTTAGGGAAACAATTAGATTGAGATGCAACTTAAAAAATTGGTCTCCTCAAATCAAATGTTTAGAATTGTTGCTGGAACATGCAAATTTAGATGATATTATTAGAAATTCTATTTTGAAAATTACTGAAAAATTTGATGAGTTGTGCAATATTCTACAAAATCATATCTTATTTCATGACAAGTTTATTCAGTTGGCAAGGTTTTATGACGACTGGCCAATACGGGTTCATCCTATTTTGATAGCAGAAGAGGAGTTGAAGAGATTTTGAATCTAGAGGTTTTCTTTTTTACTTAATTTTAGACAAGCAACAAGAGGATATGATAATCTTGGCTTTATAAACATGGGAGTGCTTAATTCTATGCCAGACAAACTTTACTCCATTGAGTATTGGATGCTCAAGTTTTGCAGGATTGTGGTGATAGTGCATGATCAATATAAGAATGATCATCTGATGCAAGTCAAACAATTTCCTGGGTGATGGGCCTACTAGGTACTAAGGTAGAGATCTTTTTGAACAAACTTACAACGAAAAAGATCCATTTGTAACTAGAGATGCACTTTTTTTTTTACAGCTACATGTTACATATATATGTATACATACATACATACATTTATTAATTCTAGTATCCATGATGGGATAAATTTTATTTGTTCTACTTCTCATTACTTAGATCTAAAAGTGAATATGTTATTTATTTTTTAGCTGAAAGTGAATATGTCATTTATTTTACAAGTTGTCATTGCATATGGGAAAGTAAAATATAGTCCAATTACACAAAATCCCACTGAAATAACATTTCTTATAATCCTTTAAAAATTAAAATAAAGATCAGATTAGAACAAAGTTACATAGTCATAAAAGATAGAAGAAACTGTAATTTATATTATATCTTTCATAAAAACAAGTTTACATGGCATTGTGGCACAATTTACATATTTGTGATGGCTTGTGTTGACAATACATATTATGAAATCACCTTGTAATTTTTTGTAAGGTGCTCCACTCAACATCTAATGGAAGTCTAATTTATTGTAAGGTATGGTATGCAACTTGCAAATTTGTCAGTATTTCATATTTGGAAGAGGAATCTGAATTTGACACTAATGTTTCATTCAATATTGTATTCAATGTTATCAATGTTTTGATGTAACCCAAAAAATTCATCTCACTACTATCCTTAGGAAACTGCTCTACATCACTGTTCATTTTCTCCTCCATCTTCTTTTTGAAATAAACATTTCCAATGTATTGATTGTTTGCATCAACACTCTTTGCCAAACCAAGCTCTATCAATTTTTGTTCCTTTTCATCCAGCTTCATCACTTTTTTTTACAGCCATACCCAAACATTCCTTTGCTTCCCGTAGTTTTTCACATTTTTGAATGATAGATGATGCCTTTACTAAGACATCAATGTGGCTACGAATTCCCTTCATTACCAAATAGTTGTCACTGGCTTTGTAGAGTGTTTGAAAAAATTGTTTTGCAATTTCCTCTCTTGAACAAACCTCTTTGTTCTAACCAATGTATTCCTTGACCTTTACATAGTATCCTCTCACACTTTCATTCAATTGAAATGACTAACACAACTAGCCATTCCTCTGCATTATTTACCCCCAAATGTTTGTTTTTATATACCTCACTATCTTTTTAGAATTTTCCTTCATTCTGATCTCCAAAGTTTTGATCATATTTTCAGCCTTCCGCAACTCTTGTCACATTTTTTCACTTGATTTTCTTTCTTCCTCTTCTTTTTCTTCCCACTCTTTTTCATTTGCCCTCTAATGATCCAATTGCTCCTGTAAATGTTTGTTTGTGGCAGCAGTAGTCTCCACACTATTGTATAATCTAGCTGAAGTGGATTTTTCATTATCTAATTCTTTATTGCTTTCAACCAATTTTTCGTTTAGTTCATTAAGTTGTGACTCCATATGTTCGTGCTCTGTAATTGCTAATGTAGAGTCAAATCTTTTTATCCTTTTCTCTAATTCAATCCACTTATTATATGTTGCTTTCCTCTTTTCTTTCTCATTTTCCAGGTCTGCCTATAACTTTTCTATTTGTTTTTCCAGCTTAATTTTCTCTCTCTCCATCTTGACCAGTGTTGTATAGACCACTTTGTTGGTCTTTTTTGACACATTAATTTTGTCCACATTTTTGACTTTGGAAAAATCCATATGGAAGGTGCTAACATGAAATTGAGAGGGATCTATCTGACTCTATGGTAGATTTTAATTATTATCTGGGAGCACAACAACCATGTACTCTATCATTTCTTTGTTTGGGTCATATGTGGAATTACCCTATTCGATGTAGGTCGTTCCTCAGAAGTAGCTGTGGCTGCATCCCTCTTCAAGTTATTTATTTTTCTTTATACATATTTGATTTTTGTACAAATTCATCAAAGTATTGTAATGAAAACCTAGGGTTGCTAATGCAATTGAATGTTTGAAAGGTGAAATATAATTTGCAGTGATGTACACACCTCCACCTATGCCTACATTTCTACCTAACGTATTTTGAGGATTAACAACACCCATTCCTAATCCTATCCTAGTGTCACTTGCAAGTGGAGTTTTTGGACTCTTTTAAGGGGTTTGTTCTGAAGCTTCAAATGATAGATTTGGAGTGGCAATGGACAGAGTTCATATTGTACTCACCATTTTTGTCATAACCTTTCCCTTCTTCACACTATCTTGATCACTTCCCATGGGATTCTGTAAGTGTATAATATCTTCTATAGTTGGCCTCTTGTGAGAGATTTCTTGTTGTTTCACTTATTCACGACAACTAGTACTAGTACCCATGTCGTCCTCACCAGTGGTAGTGGTACTTGATTCAATATGAATAGCATGTTCTAGTTGTGAATGTATCTGAGTGTTGGTATCATCCACACCAATGACAGTGGAACTTGATTCAACACCATGACCAATCCAATGTTTTGGTTGTGATTGAATATGAGTGTGGGGAATATCCCTAGATTCCGTACTAGTGGCACTTGATTTGCCACCAATAGGATTACCTTGTTTTGCTAGTGTTTGTGATTGAGTTTGAGTGTCTGCATAAACTAGATTTGAAGATTTAACGAAATAAGAAGTAGGGTTATGAGTAATACCTTCCTATGATGATTCACCTTCAATGATTGGTGTCTCACCATTTTTTCGTGGAACAAGTTCTGTCAACAGTGGCATCCAATCACCTTCTCCTCGAGGACCTAGACCACCACCTTCATAACCCATTTTTTTTTATTAGGGTTTCCCCATTTGGTATATTTTTCTTTAATGGACTCACTTAATTTTGTAGACCCAGAGTATACAATAGCTATTTGAGTTTCTTATGTATTGGTATTCTCATCAACCTCATCCTCATCTTTATCACTTTCGTCATATGCTTCATTGGGATGTTCATTATTCTACAACTTGATAAATTCAAAATCCTCTGGGATTCCATTAAGATCTGCACTAGTCTTTGGTTCACCGAGATTCTTCCTCATAGTCCAAAAATTAGTAATTTTGGTTCTATTCTACCTTTTGTCCTCACAATATGTCTTTATGTTTTGTGGGATAACTTTTGTAGATGGATGACTAGCTTTTTGGTAGAAATTATCAGACCTCCTATTTTCATTTTGATTTTGTTTTCCCTGCTCTGTTGTTCCCTGTTCCATAATTTGTGATGACAATTCTTCTTTTGAAATATTTTTGTCAATGACAGTTTCCTCCATCACTTTTTCTACCCCATCCCAAGAGTCCCTGGTTTTCAATAATTCTAGCAATGGCTTACTTTCATGTTGTAATTTGCTTACAGATTTTAGATTCTTCCGAAGCTTTTTCAAAATGACCTTGCATAGGTCATACTGCCAGTAACTATCAGCATCAAAATTAAAAATCTCCAAAAAATTATGTGCCACATTAAATGCTTATCTCTCAAATGTGAACCCTCCACATGAGAAAGGTAATGAAGGAAATATGGTCTTCTTTTGCTAGCCATAGAAGAGTTCATCTGCAGTCTCCATCTTCCATACACATTCCAATGCAAAAACCCTCTCTGTCACATGTATTGGAAGTTTGCGGGGTTGTACTCATGCTCCATAAAACCTTAACACTATATATTCTTCCATGAGGTCCCAGTTCACCAATTGTATTTCAAATCCGATTTGAATGTAATCTCTACAAGACATAGTCAATCTAGGCATTGGAGTGTTTGTAATTTCATGATACATTGGTGCCAAAAAGAAGTCTACAAAATGGGTGTAGTTCCCTCTTTTATGATGCATCCTTATCTTAAGTGCCCATTCATATATTGGAGCCACTGTTCTGTCATTGTCTTTCTTGTACACCTTAATCTCAAGCTTGTTGGTCTCAAATATTCCATGAAATTTTGCTAGAAGAAGATGACACAAGTAGGTTGTGAACCTAGATGTCTTAGAGCTACCTCCTTTAATCATTACAAATTGATTGTGCATGGATTGAAAACCGAGTTCAACAAAATTATATCTAACTGGTTGAGGAATACAATGGATATTAAATATCATTTGAAAAAGTCTTACACCCATTGTCCTATCACTTTCCAATCTAAGACAAAACATTAGTAGGGCAATAGTATCCTTAACCCATGGCACAAAAGTATCAACATTATAAGGAGGCTTATGGTTGTGATCCAAGTTGACACCATCAACTATTATGCCTTTGACAAATCTATCTTTCTCCTCTTCACTAACAACTTTATATTCCTCTACAAGCTATTCTAGGTCAATGTGGACGTTTGAGTTTTCTACTCCAAGCCCTATGTCCAACAAACTCTTAAATTCTTTCTCGGTGATGGATAAAATTTCCTTTTGGGCATTCTTATTAACAATTTCTCTTCTACTTTCATCTTATTTTTTCAATGCACAACATGACAATTTATGAGCAAGGGAAAAGTTGAGGTAACATCATGTGTCGCAATCCAACATCCCATGATGCAATTTTATTTGTTTTCACTCCTATTTTAGGGTTATAAACTTTCCAATTTGACCCTGTAGTGCTATTTGCCAACTTTTTAGTTCTAGTTTCCCACTTATTCTACAATGAAAATCTAATTTGTGTTGTTTTCTTCTTACCGTGGAGCACAAGATAAAAAATATCATGGTATTCATCAGTGAAACCTGAGGTTTTAACCAATTTGGTTACTTCGGTATAGTCTATATTTCCTATTGTTGTTCTTTTTGTTTTACCCATCTCTATTAATGGTTAAAAGATGGTGCTACAGCTACACAAGCTCAAAAATGTAAATCTTTAACCCTAGGTTTTACAATGTGCTACCCTCCCTTAATTCTCAATTGTTAAGTTGAACAATTCTTGGCAATGTTCTTTAGAGTGGAGCCTTGTGTAAAGTTTAGTTATATGTCGGGTCATAAATTATTTGAACTTGAACCTTTCTCTTGAACTCGTCCAAGGTACAAATTTTAGGTTCAAGCGGTCTTGTCACTCCGTGTTCATGTCTTTAGTAAAGTTTTGTTGGGTGGGTCTTTGACCTTGAACCTTTGAATCATCTTTGAAGAAATTTCAAGGTTCAAGTTTCAAAGACCTTGAACCTTTGAATCATCTTTGAAGAAATTTCAAGGTTCAAGGTTCATTATGTGTGAAAGTGAAATTTGGTCCAAAGTCTTGTCTTTAGCAAGGTCCGTTGTATATTCTTATGTTGGTTCATCGATAGTCCATTTTGGTTTTGTTGAAGTTGAACCCTCAAACCACCATTGAAGAAGTTCATGGTTTGAGGTTCAACATTGGATGAATGCAGCTTCAGGTGGAAAAGGAAACCATCACGTTGGCGGGTGTTTAAAAAAAAATAATATTCCAAATTTAAAGAGAACTCAAGATAATAAGCTATGAGGTGTACTATATTGCATGGTAATCATGGAGAGGAAGGAATAAGCCCAATAATTAATGAGATGTCAGGAAAGGGTCTTTTCCAGAGTAAGAAGGCACAAATAAGTAGTCAATTAATCCAGGATGAATCATGTGAGCAATTATCTTGCCCTTACTTGAGTTTTTTTTTTTTTTTTTATAAATCATTTCTCGTAGTTGCCCATTTCACAATTAAGCAAGTGTTGGACACTACGCATGGTGACTTGAACTCTATTTTTTGCAGTTCAGAATCCTGTTTCAAGGTGAGTTTTGTTCTTTCTCCCTCATCCTCATCATTCCATGTATTCTGGAGCTCTGTTAATTTGTTTTCTTGCAATGTTTTTTCTGTACCTCTAAGTCTTGTGTAGAAACCCAAGATGAGATCGACATTGCCCAAAATAGAACAAAGCTTAGGGCTAGTTTGTTTACACCCAGATTTAGGTGATACTTTCCTCACATCGGTGGATTTAGAGGAATTTCATGAGAGAGTGTAGGATTCTAAAAATTCCCTTCTCATACAAAAAATAATTGATAGTGGGTTAATAGAAGCGACAACTTTTCCACCAGTTGTCCTATCCAAAATTAGTCCAAGAATGTATGAGCCACTATGACCATGTTCAAAGGAGTGTCCAAACTGCAAATGGTGAAATTCTACTGAAAGTGAATTGGGAAACCATTGCTAGAGTCATGAAGATTACTGAGAAAGAATTATATGAAGATTGGACAGTGTCTAAGTCACAGGGACTCTTCTTTGAAAAGAAGACAACGTATCGAAGTGTTATTGCCCAGAACTAGTCATTGAAGTTTCAGAGGGGTGGCTATTGTTTACCTAGACCATTAGACTAGGGAGGTATGGGATATTGTCATATTTCTTCATAGGATTAGAGGGAATCAGATGGCCTTCTTTTGGGAAGATTGGATGTACTTCTTTGTTCAGGTTATTTTAGATGATGGGAGATACATATATTGGGCGGAGTTAATTGCTAAAAGGATCCATGAGGGTTTTAGTTGTTTTGGTAACACAAATTTTTATATATGTCATCTTACCTCATACTATTTAGTTTTCACTTGCCAATGGGTTGGCTTATATCATGAAAATTGGCGAAATGACATGAGTATATATGACTATCACCCACATTTTCATTAGAACAGAGCCATTGAGAATGATCCAAAGCTCCATGATTTTTTTCTTGGGGGACTAGTGTTTCAATTGAAAGGGGATATCCATAAAAGGTTGATCGAGGAAGCCATGCAGCTTGTAAGCTCATATGGGAGCTTATATATTCAGTTTTCCAGATTCATTTATTTGAGGGTTGCGGGTTTTGAAGGTGAACCATATAAGTTGTCAAGATATGTCTTTGACAGGAAAGTTTTAATTGAAGTGTACATGCAACTTTCTCATATAGATAAGAAATATAGGGTGAAGCACCATACATGAGTTTCTTTCCCCATTGAGTTGACTTATTACACCTGTAATAATGTCCCAAATGCCCTGAATTTAGAATTGGAGTTCAAGAAGCTCAACTTTCAGTTGTATACTCCCATAATTAATTTTGATGCTAAGGGGTTTGTAGTGGCTCACCTTACACTCAGGAAGGATTTTCAACATATATCAAACCTAGAATATTTCTAGGTGGATTGCATGGATGAATATGAGGTTAGAAGAAGAGTTCACTTAAGACTCTTAGTACAACATATTAGGAATTATGGCTTGAAGATGAATACTGAAAATATTTTTGATGAAGAAAGTGATTTGCTTGATTCCCAGTTTGTTGATGACAAGTAGAAGGGGCTAATTTCACAAATATATTGGGGAAATAATGAATAGGAGAATATTCAAACTAGGACATTCTGGGTTATCCGAAGAACATAAAAGTGGCTTAGAGAACAGAAATTGAGAAAAAGTTCAACAAAAAGTTCAACCTCTCCCACTAAATCCCTAGTTTCTAATCCCTTTATTCTATCTTGTGTAGGTCCTTCTAGGAAAAAGGAGAGGGGTGAGCAGGCAATAGAAAGAGTATAGAGAAAATAATATTTAACAACAAGTAGAATCAATCATTCTAGAACTAAGAGCGGAAGAAAATATTCTCTGTTGATGCAGTAATTAATCTTGAGACTGCACCTGAGATGGATATTTATTTTTCAAATCCAAATGTGGGAGGATAGGATTTAGATGATGAGGGTGATATTTAACAAGTAGGTGAATCCTTGAATGTGGTCATTACCTTAGTAGTGAGGGATCAAAAGGAGGCAGAGACTGGTTCAGACGAATCTCTCACAACCCCAGGGCAACATGGTTAGAGAACACATTAGCTAGTAAGAATAGGAACATTGTTCCAGTATCTATCCTAGTCCAGGATATGGTCAGTAAATGTCTAGGGAAGGTTTCCTAAGACAAAAGGTTAAAGACTGTATCAAAAATTAATTATGATGAAGATATGTAGGTAATTGGACTATGGAGATTGCCCACCCAAAAACTGATGAAACTATGGCTGATCCGATAAGTAAAGATTTCATGATGGAAACATTGAACTTAGGGGCAGGAACTCTCACAGCAGATGCATTCCATTTGGAAGTTTCAACCAAGAAGATGATGAAAAGATCCTAGAAGGATTAAAAAGATGTCTGAAATGAAAGAGATAATGAGGAGCACGGAAGAATACATTGAGGCCGTTAATTATCCTAATCTGTAGCCCAATTCTCATACTCCTACATCTTTTCATCCTAAGTCCCCTGTCAATCAAAAAACAATTAAGCAAATTCAAAACTACAGATTAATGATAGACGATGTTGTGGATTGGTTGGATGAAATTCAAAAAGAGGGAGGGAAATATTTTGTTGATCTAAGAAAGGTTCACAATGATGCAAACATGGTAACAAAGGAATTGGAGAATGAAATTATAAAAAAGAAGAATGAAGAAATTGAGTGGGTGAAAAGGGCAGCTTAGATGAGAGAAGTACAGAAATATGGTGTAATGAAGTTCTTGTCAAAGAAGCCAGTTCCTGCCTTGGATGAAAATATTTTGTACGTATGCCAATAAAATGTAGAATGGAGAAATTTGTTGGTGAGACAGGCATATGAGGAATTTGCCAAATTAGTGAATAAACTTGCATAATTGGTATCTTCCATGCACAATGAGCTTCGTTGGATTGGTTTGAAGTGTTTAAAAGATGATGATAAAACTCTAGAAATAGTTGTGTTCATAACAAGGTCATTAGAAGAGAAAATCAACCACATCAAAGAAGCCAAGGGCTTGGTTTCAAATGACTTGAGCCTCATGTCTAAAATAGAATCCCTTCTTTTCTTGTGCATTTGAAGAACCTAGATGAGCATTCAGATAAAGTAGCACAAATACGTCATGAGAAGGAAGTATGGAAGCAAAGAATGACACATGTGGGGCTACCACATAGCACAATCATTCAACACTTTTTCGCTGCTTACATGGATTGGAAGAAGAAAGCAGTTATCAAAACTGCTTAGGAATATTCTATGTTGTGATGTCTCTTTTCAATTGTTAGTTGTGAAAGCAATTTTATTTTTTTGTTTAAACATTGGTTTCTCTGGATTTGTGGGGCATAAATGGTTTGTTTTCCATGTTTCTGGTATGAACTGTTAGTCAGGTTGTGGCTATAAAAATTGATTTACTTGACTTTGATAAGGTCTGAGAAATTTTGGTGGTGATAGATTAGCAGACTTTGTTTTTTTATAAATGTGTTGAATTTTCAAGGAAGGCATTTTATCAGTGAATAGAATGATACTTATTCTATAGCTTTCAAATCTATGTGTTTGAATGTGGACAAAAAATCTTGTTGATATATATTCGTTTATACAACATCTGTTTCTTCTTTGGTTATTCCACTTTTATAAGTTTGTGAATGAATTTAATAAGTAGGTCTATTGTTAATTTTGCATGCATGTTCTGACCCCCCTTATCCTTTTAGACATGAGTGAGACTCGATCAGATCCATGTTAAGAGGAATTTTTTTGAGAAGAGAAGCTATTTTGGTTGTAAATCTGTGAGTTTACATACTTAATATTTATCTTCATAGAATTCATGTGGTATTAAATTATGACTGTGAATGCCTTTACTCTCTTTCTAGTTAAAAGTGAAGTTAGAATTGTGTATGTTTAAAAAAAAAATCATTGAATATCATATGGGAAGCTGCACCCTTATGTAGAGGGTGAATTATTCATTAATTTACTCAACTATTGGTTCAATTTGTCTTTCAACAAATAAGGGTAACACGATCAATCATCATAAAATTAAGAAAAGACAAATCTATTAACCAATAGATTTTTGGTGACTCTATTGGGGAGTTGAATAATAAGACTCGAGGTTGAATTAGAAGGAAAGTAAGGTTGTTTTTTGAAAGGCCTGATTTCCTCTTTTTGTTTCAAGTGAATAGTGAATCATAAGAAGGTTGGAGTCAAAAAGATATACAAGATCTCAGAGGCATAAAAGGGTGATTGATTATGTTTCTCAAGAACTCCAAAACTCTGACTTCTTAATCTCTTTTACACCTAAAAGAAGAGAAAGGAGAAGACCTCCAACTTCCTCTTCTAGATTCCATGTATCTCCTACTTGTCAAGCCCTAACATTACATGATGTTTCTTTCCCTAGTGTAATCAACCCTATACCTTTGAATATCATTTTACCTATGGTTGTCAACAATCCTTGGGGCCCTGCTGTAGGATCCCTTGCCCTAGGGGAAAATCTAAATCCCTTACCCAAAGGAGAAATAGATCATTTGCCTTAATTTAGTGGTGATGGAAGGATATCAACAACTGAGCATTTGAATGCATTTAATGTTGCTTGTGGGGTTATAACTGTTCAACATGAAGATGGAGTTGTAAGATTGTTTGTATAAAAATTGATTGAGGTGGCAACAAATTGATTCTATCATTTACCAAATGGTTTAATTATGAATTGGTATGATCTTAAAACTAGGTTTGAGGCTAGGTTTAAATTAGCCAAAGATGAACATTCTCTTCTAGCTCAATTAGCTTAGTTAAAGAAAGAAATCCCTGAGTCTATGAGAGATTTTATGGCTAAGTTTGACAAAATTGTTCATAAGATTCCAGCAAACCAAAGGCCTTCTGATGATAATTTGAAATGATTTTTCATCAACTCTATACCCTTTGAAATTGGTTTCCTTATCCGTAGGCAAAGAGTAGCAGCCTTAGCTGATGTAATAACATTGGCAGTAGAATTAGAAGATGATCTGATCACTACAGGAAAGTGGAAGAGGGAAGTCCAAACTTCCACATCACTGGCATCAACTTCATCTGATCTTGTTATTCAATGATTAATGAATGACATGATAACCTTGAAGAGGAAAATACCCAAAACTAATACTTCTTATCCACAACCTTACCAAGATATTTTAAGGAAGGTTCCTAATCAGTCCTCTAGGGCTGGGAGTAGAGTTTTACAATTGCCTCCTATGCAACAAAGACTAGCAATTGAGGCACGGTCCCATCTAAAGCCAACATGTGTATCTTTCATCTTACTAGTGATCATGATAAGTATTCTTGCTCATAAATGGTATGTTATGTTCAAATGGCGAGTTCAAAGGAGACACTATTGGAGTCAAGTGAAGAAGAATCTCCCAGGTAGCCTAATGAATCTAAAATCCACTTCCTAGAGTATGAGTCAAATTTAGAAAGAGGTGATATTCTGGCTACCTTAGAGGATCCTTCCTATGTTGTGTTGACCATAAATCAATAGAATGTCAAACCTCAACGTGCTCCTTTGTGTTTTGTTGTGAATCCAAAAGGTAAGGAGATCATTTCCTGGTTTCATAATAATGATTCCAGACCTCAAGAACCTTATTTATTGAAATCTATAGAGACTGAGGGTTCATTTGATATTATTGAATTTTGTAAATCCTCTCAGATTAAAATTGCACCAGCAGAATATCTTAAATCAAACCCTAAAGAACTTGATAGGTTTGTTAGGTTTGTTCAAGGAAATAATGCATATGTACAAGTGGATATGATACAACAATTAGCTAACACTAAATAGTTTCCCATCAAGCTGATGATATGATGTCTATCCTTGAATCAAAACCTGAGCCTTTTTATATATCTTTGTTCATAGATAGTCAAACTAAATAATTGTATTATAGACTCTGCTACCTCAGATAACATAATGCCATCTATTGTAGCCAAGGCCTTGGGATTATCCTTAACAAAAAACTTTGGTAGATGTTACTCCATGGACTCCAAACAAATACTCTTATTAGGATAGATCTAAGATTCTCAAGTGGCCCTTGCTGCTCATCTTGATAAAAGAGTTAACCATTTTGATAGTTGATATTCTTGCAAGTTATGGCATGTTATTAAGACGTACATTTTTTAGAGACATATGGGCTGAGATTAAGATGGACTGGTCTGAAGACACCACTCCCATGGGGAAATAGTAGGTCATTTTACAACTAGAGCCCAAATATAAGCTCACTATTTTTCCTTCTGATGATCCAAAAGCACAAATATTGTACCATGAATGTAAATTTGGGAATTATATGATTTTATCTGACAATGAGGTTGGAGGAAATTCATCTCAACTTAGGGCATCTGAGGATCTATTGTTGATGGAGTTCGATGGAAGTTGCTCAACATCAAGCTCTGGAGCTATGGTAGTTCTCATTCCTCCCTCTGGCAAACATATTCCTTTCTCTTTCAAGTTGGAGTTTCAGAATACAAATAATACTGCTGAGTATGAAGCCCTATTATTGGGATTGGCTGAGGCAAAGAAGTTGGGAGTGCTGGTGTTGCAAGTCAAAGGTTTATTCAATGTAAAGAATGAGAGGTTGAGGCACTACTGGAATAGAGTGTTGGATGAGATTGAAGGTTTTGATGCTTTTTCTATTGAGGCCATTCCTAGAGAGAAGAATTCTAAAGCTGATTCTTTGGCAATATTAGCTTCCCTTTTGGTTTCTCATCTTGAGTTCCTAGATGATACCTACCGAGTAGAATTGATATACCAACTGAGTGGAATTGATATACCGACCAAGTGTACTTGATAATTCATAATTTTGGCAAGTCTTTGAAAATGACAAGCAAATCAAGAACTTTTTGCATTGCACATAAATGTTCACTACTACTTTCTTTGAAGGATCAAAAGATCAATGCAAGGAGTTTTCTTCAGAACCGGGTGAAGAGACAAATGATGAGGTAATACAACTAATAGGAAATAAGATTCCTAAAGGGTTAGTATCCTTAGAATGTCTCTTTGACCATCATGATGCCTTTAGTAAGAAGAAGAATGAGAAAATTCCT
This sequence comes from Cryptomeria japonica, assembly GCF_030272615.1. Lineage (NCBI taxonomy): Eukaryota > Viridiplantae > Streptophyta > Pinopsida > Cupressales > Cupressaceae > Cryptomeria > Cryptomeria japonica. Next base: position 655,847,607 of record NC_081414.1, on the reverse strand, counting down.
ACAGTTCAGGATGTTGGTGGCTATGAAAGAGTTAATATTAGAACTAAGGAGGATCCTAAGTATGTGAACTTAGGAAAATGTTGCACACCTATAAAGAAGAAAAGGTTTATAAGTCTCTTTTTAGAATACAAAGACATTTTTTCTTGGTGCTATGATGACTTGAAGAACTTTAGGGAAGGAAAATTTTAACACCATATTCCTTTGAAGCCTGGAACAAGCCCTTTCTAGAAGAAACTTAGGAACTTTAATCCCAAGGTAGCTGAGGCCATCTTTAATGAGGTGGAATTTTTTTTGAAGGCTAGAATCATATATCCTATCCATCATTCCACTTGGATAGCCAACATAGTTCCAGTTCATAAGAAAAACAGGGAGATAAGAATTTGTGTGGACTTAAGGAATTTGAATCAAGCCATCCTAAAAGATAATTATCCACTACTTGCTATGGATCATATTCTACATATAGTCTCAGGTTCAGAAATGATGTCTATGCTTGATGTCTTTTCTGGTTATAACCAGATTAGTGTCTCAAAAAAAGACCAGCACAAAATAGCTTTCATCACTCCCTAGGGTACCTTCGCATACAACAAGATGCCATTTGGCCTGATAAATGCTGGAGAAACCTTTGAGAGGGCTATGGACTTGTCTTTCGGTCACCTAACAGATAAAATAATTTCTATATACCTTGATGATTTAACTGTATTTTCAAAGAGGAGAAAACATCACCTAAGAGACTTAACGAAAGTATTGCAGAGATGTCGGGAGCATGGAGTGTCTTTGAATCTAAAGAAGTCAGTGTTTAGAGTTACTGAAGTCAAATTACTTGGTCACATCATTTCCAAAAAGAGTTTCAAAGTGGATCCTGAAAGGGTGTAGGCAATCTAGAAACTAAGTCTACCATCTAATAGAAATGGAGTCAGGTCCTTTGGACAGGTGAATTTTTTGAGAAGGTTTGTCCTTGATTTTTTGGAGACCACTAGGTATATAGTGAATATGATGAGCGAGAAGTAGACGTTCAAATGGAATGAAGATGGGAAGAAATCATTTGAATCAATAAAAGAGGCCATTGTACAAGCCCCCATTCTTATTAATCCAGACTTTAAAAAGGACTTTATCATTTATTGGTACGCCACTGAGCACACCATCTCAGGAATCTTGTTGCAAAAAATTGAAGAGGATGTGGAAGTTCCTATAGCATTCATGAGTCTACCATTGAAAAAGCACGAATTAAAGTATTCATTGATGGAAAAATAAGCATTTGTAGTAGTAAAAGCTATGAAACATTTTAGATATTAAATTCTCCATTCCCATGCAATAGTTTACATTCCCCATTCTATTGTGGAGAGTATCTTGATGCAACAAGACATTGGAATGAATAATAGGGCAACGTGGGTTTCAAAGATACAGGAGTTCAATCTATATATCAAACCAACAAAGCTAGTAAGAGGCCAAGGCTTATGTAAGTTGATTGCAAAAAGTAAAAATGGAGTTGAAGATGAGTTGCCACTGGTTATTTTTGTAGGCCTGCAAAATTCTTGGTTTACTGATGTAGCCTTGTATCTGACCTATGGAGAGTGTCTTGTACATTTGTCTCGTAGAGAGAAATGAAACTTGAGATTAAAAGCAACCAAGTATGTTATTTTTGATGATGTATTATATAAAAAGGGGTTGGATGACACTTTCCTCTGATGTGTGGACAAAGCACATCAGGAGGCCTTGTTGAAAGCATTTCATGATGATTCTTGTGGTCACCATTCCTCTTCCACCGTCATTTCTTACAAGATATTAAGAACTTGTTATTACTCACCTAGAATGTTTGAAGATGCATATGTCTGGGTTACCAATTGTGAGAAAAGCAAGTTACTCACAAGAAAGCCACAGTTCATCGCTTTACTTCTTAGACCGGTGGTTATAGAAGAACCTTTCAAACAGTGCAGTTTAGATTTCATAGGTCTATTATCACCTTCTTCTAGTGTTGGACATATACACATATTCTTACGACCACTGATTATTTAATAAATTGGTAGAAGTAGCACTTGTTAGAAGGACAACCTTAGAGGTGGTGTGTGTGTTCTTGAAGGAGAATATCCTGGTCCGCTTCGGAGTACATCTAAAAATAGTGACTGATAATGCCACAAGATTTTCCTCTACTTAAATTTGTCTATTTTGTTATCATCATGGAATTTCTTTGGATCATTCTTCAAACTATTATCCACAGGGCAATGGTCAAGCAGAGTCTAGTAACAAGAATTTGATTAACATCATGAAAACATTGGTGAGTAAAAGTTCAAAAGATTGGCACAAAAAGTTGTATGAAGCTTTGTGTGCAGATATAAGATCACCAAAATGAGCAATTGGAATGTCACCTTTTGAGATTCTTTATAAATCTTATGCTCAACTCTCACTTCCTTTGGAGTTAGTAGCTTCCAAATTGCAAACAGTAGTTGAGGATATGTATTTTCAAGATGCATTAGAGAAAAGAGTTATGCATTTGTCCAAGATTGAAGAAGAAAGAGAAAAGTTGGTGGATCACATTATAGAACATTAGTAGCTAGTCAAAAATATTTTTGATCGCAGGGCTCGACCGAGGAAATTTATGTTGGGAGATCAAGTTTTGCTCTGGGATAAAAGGAGGGAGTGCAAAGGAGCACATGGTAAATTTGATTCATTATAGAGAGGGTCATTTCTGATCAACGAAGTAAAATGACCAAATACTTTGAGGCTCTCTTATTTAGATGGTACAACTCTTCCCTTATCTTACAATGGGTAGGATCTGAAGCCTTACAAATTGTAAGTAGACGACCCCTACATCATTCAGTGTAGCTTTTTAGAGTAGTTGTTAGTTTTGGTGTCGGGTTTTTTGTGTTTTCTTTAGTTAGTTCCGGATCCTGATCTTTCTTATAGTGCAAAACTAGAGATTCTGAGTCCTTTCCTAGTCCTTTATAGTCCTAGTCCCCAGTCAAAGCCAATGTTACCCTCCCTTAATTCTCAATTGTTAAATTGAAAAATTCTTGGCAGTGTTCTTTAGAGTGGAGCCTTGTGTAAAGTTTAGTTATATGTCAGGTCATAAATTCTTTGAACTTGAACCTTTATGTTGAACTCATCCAAGGCACAAAGTTCAAGTTCAAGAGGTCTTGTCACTCCATGGTCATGTCTTTAGTAAATTTTTGTCAGGTGGGTTTTTTACCTTGAACCTTTGAATCATCTATGAAGAAAGTTCAAGGTTCAAGGTTCAATATGTGTGAGAGTGGAATTTGGTCCAAAGTCTTGTCTTTATCAAGGTCCATTGTATGTTCTTATGTTGGTCTATCGGTAGTCCATTTTGGTTTTGTTGAAGTTGAACCATCATACCACCATTGAAGAGGTTCATGGTTTGAGGTTCAACATCAGATGAATGCAACTTCAACTGGAAAAGGAAAGCATCATGTTGATGGGTGTTTTGAAAAAAAAAAATATTCCAAATTTAAAGAGAACCTAGGATAATAAGTTGTGAGCTGTACTATATTGCATGGTAATCATGGAGAGGAAGGAATAAGTCCAATAATTAATGAGATGTTAGGAAAGGGTATTTTCAGAGTAACAAGGCATGGATAAGTAGTCAATTAATCCTGAATGAATTGTGTGAGCAATTATCTTGCCCTTAATTTTTTTTTCTTTTTAAATCATTTCTCGTAGTTGCCCATTTCACAATTAAGCAAGTGTTGGATGCTATGCATAGTGACTTGACCTCTATATTTGCAGTCCAAAATCCTCTTTCAAGGTGAGTTTTGTTATTTTTCCCTCATCCTCATCATTCCATGTATTCTGGAGCTCTATTAATTTGTTTTCTTGCAATATTTTTTTTTACCTCTGGGTGTTGTGTAGAAACCCAAGATGAGATTGACATTGCACAAAATTGACCAAAGCTCAGGGCTAGTTTGTTCACACCTAGATTTAGGTGTTACTTTCCTCCCATCGGTAGATTTAGAAAAATTTCATGAGAGAGTGCGAGATTCTACAAATTCCCTTCTCATATAAAAAATAATTGATAGTAGGTTAATAGAAGTGACAACTTTTACACCAGCCATCCCCTGTACAAAATTACTCTAAGAATGTATGAACCACTATGACCCTATTCAGAGGAGCGTCAAAATGATAAAAAATGAAGTTCTTGTTACCACTTGTTATAGTTGCCATTAGTTTTATATCCAAAGTCATTCTATATACTCTAGTCGGTTACTACTACTGAAACATTTAGTCGGTATGCATAGAACAATCAGTTATAGAAGAAAGTAGTCACAGAGCCCAGTATTCACCGAGCTATCTACCGAGTAACATTCCATGTCTACCGAGTAGAAACAATGATACACTGAGTTGATATACACTGAGTGAAATGTGCTACCAGATTCATTGAATCTAGACACACATGGGAAAACGTGTTACAAGATCGAGGAACATAGAACCGTTATCATATTGGAAATTGTACTTAAAGATTGTGTATGATTTTGAGGTCATCTAACCAATGAAATATTTTGTATAGTTATTCATTCAATAAATCATGTTTGTAAGATCGAAGTAATGAACCTGATCACCGACATAAGAGATCTATTTATACAACATGGATTGAGATCAGATAGAGACATATAGAGGTGTATGAAGCAAGACATGTGTGATACATAAGAAAGCACTGAATGTTATGACTATTACAGAGACACAGAGGTCACCGAGAAGGATTTCAGAGAACAGTCAAAGAATAGAGTAAACAAAAGCGTTTACCAAGTTATTTAATGGGTTACCGAGGTATGCTATAAGCAAGGTAATCTCATTTTGAGCACATAGAATCTGCTATAACATTCTAGATGTAAAGTTGCAGATATTTGTAAATATTTTATTGTAATATTTTGAAGTTGTAAGAGAAACCTTTAATAGGGTAAAAGACTCTAACAAAGTCTATAAATTGTAAAGCCTTTAACCAGGTGCAACGTTTAGTTTAAGTGTTGTAAAATCCTTTAGCAAGGTAGATCTAACGATCTTGATACTCCTAACAGGGTAAGCTATCAGAAATAGCTGAACATGTAGCTCTAACTGAGCAACCTTTATTATTGCAGTAGTGAAGTTGTGGGTGCCATCCCCACCATAGTTTTTCTCTCTAACCAAGAGTTTCTACGTAGCCAAAATATATGTGTTATGGAGTGAATCATGTATGATTGTTAATTTTTTTTTTTAGCTTTATGTTATGTTACAGTAGTTTGTGGTTTATGCATAATAGTAAAGATATTGTTGATAAAAGGATTTGGAGTACTGATTCACCCCTCCCCTCTCAGTACATTATCTTTCCATATTGGGCCTAAGAATTGGTATCAGAGCTTGAATCTTGGAAAAAGGTTTAACAACCTAAAGAGAAAGATCTTATCAATGGAAGGCTATAAACAATCTCAGAGAATTGTGTATCTGCAAGAAGAGTTGGATCATGCTAATAAGTGATTGCAGACATGCAAAGAGAAATGCAAAAATCATTGAAAGTTAGAATGAGATTATCTAATGATTTGCAAGACTCTCAAGAGTTAGTGGAACAAATTGAAACATCATCTGAGAACAGTATATTTGAAGAGACTGAAGAGATGATTGAAGAAATAAAGGAGAAGAACAAAGCAATGACTGATCAGCTAAAAGCAATGAAAAGAGGACATGAACATTTCAGCACACAGATGACTAAGAATCTTGATGCATTAAGAATAGCTAAAGATAAAGTAAGAGAACTAGAAAGAGAAAAACAATAGCTTGAAGCATTAGTATCTGAAAAGAATGATGAAATCACAAGGTTGACTGGGATTCAACAAAATCTGTCAGATCAATTGGGCTATGCACATCATGAAGAAAATATGAAAGATGATGAGAATCAAGCATTGAAACTTGAAGTATCAAGGTTGACCAATGAACTTGAAACAGAAAAGAAATATAAGGAAACACTGAAAAATAGTTATGAAGTATCAATGATGTTGGATGAGCAATTGAATACAAGAAGGCCCAACAAAGAAGCAGGACTTGGTTATAGAGGAAAAGACTCTACCAAGAAGGGAATTCATACAACCGAGAAAGGAGAATCATCAAAGCAAGATGGAAATAAGAAGAATATCAAAGGAAAGAAGCCTATATGCAACTACTGTGGAAAAAAAGGTCACACTGCTAACATATGCCAAATCAGAAAAGGTAAGCAACTGAATGTCACTAGGTCTAATGGTTATTGTCACAATTACAAAAAATATGGTCACACATCTAACCAATGCAGGACAAAGTCTACTAGCAATTATCAAAAGGCAAAATTCAAAGGGTTTTGTAAAAACTGCAATAGATATGGACATAGTACCGAGGAGTGTTGGTTTAAGTAGAAAAACTATATGTGGTCTACACACCGAGCAAATACTAGAGACTACCGAACTCACACAGATCCTTACTGATAATATTCTACAAAACCATGGGATTACAATACAAGGATATGGTGTGAATGTTGTGGAAGATATGGACATATAAGTGCCAACTGCTTTATAAGGTTTAGAATGAACAACCGAAGATCATGGAAAAATCCTAGTATGGCATGTTTTCATTGTCACAAAGTTGGACACTTGGCTAGAGATTGCCGAGATCAACCAAGAGGAGACATTGAGGAAATAAAAGGCAAATTACAGATGATTTGGAAAAAGAAGGAAATTGTGTCAAATGAAGAAAGCACCTTACCTACCAAGTTAGGTGCACCTATTCCAAATTAATCGGTAAAGGTATGAAGGGACTGCATTATCTCAAAGGTCAAATCTTAACAGTTCCTATTTTATTTTTTACTTAATTCAAAATCTGTATAATTAAAGATGCATTAGAAAATTTGAAATTTATCGAAGTCGTTTGGAAGCCTGTCAAGTCGGTAAATGCAGGAAGTCTGGCTACTTGATAAAAGCTTAAAAAAGGGAAGTAGTGGTACTGAGTGCATTTAATGTTTTCTGACCTAACTACACGAAGCCCGATGAGGTATAATGAATACTTAAAGCTATTGCACGGTCATTTTTTACTCACCAAGTTTTCAAGAAAGCAGAGCAAAGCGAATCAAAGGCGATCAAACCTCCTTCGAAGAAAATTCAAAGGTATTTACATCAATCACAATGCATTATCAAGATAGTTTACCGATCATATCAAGTTGTTATTATTTGTTAAGTAGAAAGCATCTACCATTTCAAAGTCTTCAAACCCTAAGGATTTTTTGTTAGTATTTATCTGAAATCTACAATGGCACCTAAGATCCAAAATCCCGTTGTTGTTGCGAACATCGAAAAGCCCTCACAGAAATACTCTTTAACTCCCAAAATTGCATCTGAATTGGATGACAAAACTGCATTTTCACTCATTCTGGATAGAGTTTTATTAGTCGAGGATGTGAGATTCTTTACTAAATGTCAAGTTGAAGAACTAGGTCATGTTGAAATCAAAGACACATATGATGAATTGTGTACCGATGGTAAAATGGATAGCAAATATGAACACATCAAAATCGAGGGATTGACTGAAGCCCTAACCTATCCCCGTGTCTTCAAACCCCAATGGGTCAAGTTTGTTCTGAGCAGAGTTCATGATGACTTCATGTGGCTAGAAGAGCAACCATTTAAGATCACCAAGGAAATCATTCATTTGATCACCAGTTACCCTATTTATGATCATGCTCGAGCTCAGAATATGATATCACAGAAGGAATTGATCAGTTTAACTGGAGTAGAATCTGATTGCAGGGGACTGAAATTGAACAATGTCACTAATGCAGAGCTAAAGTTTGCCATTAGAGTAATAGGTTATTGTTTCTTCCAATCAGCAAGGGAAAATAGTGTACCCTGTGTAGCAGTCGACTTAGCATATAAAATTGTAAAGAAAGGCATGAAAATTGATTTATGTGAGGTATTGTTGAAAAACCTATTTGAGAATCTCAATACCATCAGTAAGCCAAAGACTTGAACGATTTGGCTAATACACTAAAATTTGGATCACTTCTGGTATGCATGTTTTTCTATTTTTGAAAAATTCTTTCCATCAGTCGATAAATTTGTTTGGGAACTACACCGACCAATCACCCATCAAATCAATGACTTCATCAAGAAGCTAGGTGATAATTTTAATGATATTATGGATGATTATTTCAGCAAGTTTCAGGAGAAGATGCATAACAGATATAGAATTCCACCCAAGTTAGTGGAGAAATACAAGGATGACATATGTTTTGAAGTGGACACTAATTACTGCTATGTTAATGTTGTGGAACCGAGAACTCAATATTTGCCACCTATGGGTTATGAGATTGATTTTGACATCACACAATAGCAGATAGATGCTTTTCTTACAGTACCAAGGCATGCTACCGAGCTGAGGTATGGAACATATGAAGAAGTGAAGGAAAAAGTAAAATTGAGCATTGTAGTACCCAAAGCTACAAGGAAGGCAACAAAAATGATCAAGGCCTTAACAGAGAAATTTGGAGAAGGTTCTTCCTCCACACCTGTCAAGGGCACTATAGCCATCACCGAAGAGGAATCTGAAGCCCAAGAGGTAGCTATAACACTAAGCACCGAATTGCCTAAAGGGAAAGTTTTGAAAAGAAAGAAACATGATACATCCAAAGTGTCACTGACTCCTCCAGCAAAGCGACCTAACACAAGAGCATCTGCAAGATCATCAAGTAAGAAACCAAAGCATGTTGGTGCACCCAAGGTAACAAAAACTTACAAGAAATCTACTCTTAGACTCATTTTGACCAAAGAGTCTAGTGATACTGAATCTGAAGACAAAAACAAATTTCAGATTATTAAGAGTACAAAGGTAAATGTACATAGTGTTGAATTTTTTTTTGCTAATCTGAAGCAATATGGTGGATTTGGATCATTCAGATATGTAAAATATGAATCCAGATCTGATGATTAAAAGAGACAAATAGAAGAAGTTGTCATCTGCACACTATTGAAATTCTGATTGGTCCCATTCGAAGTATGTAAATCTCTTCCAAATGAATTATATTTGCATATTGACAATAGGTGGAAGTATGAAATGGACTTAGAGAAACAGATGAGAGAAAGAAGTCTAGTACATCTTTTCCTAGACATGTTGGTAGATGAGAACACTGAACATCTGAAAAACTACCACACAAAATTCCTAGTCAAGCAAAGAGCCTTGAAATTGATGAATGACCTTTACTTGGATGTAGAGAATGAGACCAAAGAAAAATGACAAGAAATATTTTAAATCAAGAATGTTGGTGAGCAAGCTGAAGTTGAAATAGTTGATGTCACCGAGCAAGATCCCGATATCACCGAGAAAGACCCTACTGACACCATACAAGTAGATGAAGATATCATGGATACCGAGGCAACTAAACAGGAAATGATAGAAGGGAATGCTTATGCCCAACTTGTATCCAGTGAATCATTTTTGGAACAAGTTCAGCCCTATCCTTCAGTCAATCAGCCTACTTCAACCGAGGTCCCTCAGGATACGAAACAAGGCATAGAAGGTCACAAGTCAACAACAGGAGAAGGTACTTCTCAAGAATAGACCTCTCAAGCTCCCTCTAGCATTGAAAATGTTAAAACTGAGACACCAAGCTTAGAGACACCAAAGGACACTACAGAGGCTAAAGAAACCGACCAAAGTGTTGCCTCTACTGAGCAACCTACCAAGGGTCAACAAGCCTCACAAGCCATTGTTTTAGTCCAACCGATGAAAGGTAAAGAAAAGAAAATGAAAAAGCATATTTTCAAATTAGATTTGTCAAAACCAATAGTGTTGCCAAATGTTGATATATCCAAATTAAAGGGGTAAGCACTCATTGAATTTGGTGAACTATGCAAAGCCAAAGCTAAACAGGACAAGGAAATGGCTATTCAAAAGAAAAATAAAGTACTTCAGAAGGTGAAAGCACTCTTAACCGATATGCTACCTGAAGCAACCATGACAAAAGATGCCGCCATCCACATTCAACTAGATGAACTCCTAATGAAGATAGAGACATCTGGAGTAGATGCATCTGAATATTTGAGCAAGTTAAAGGACAAGGAACTCACTGCTAAAATGATTGAAGAGGTACAAAAAGCTATTTCTATTGGAAAAGTTAAACTTGTCAAATTTATTGCTGAGTTGACCCCTCAACTCAAGCACATTCTTTATTTATTTCAGGAACTCTATACATTTTCTTTATTCATTAAAGATATCAAAAATAAAACTGAAGTGATTGAGAAAGAGATCACCAATTTCTCAAATAAGTTGACCACTGAGCCACATTCCATTCAACATTTTTATACAAAGTTACAAAAGCTCATGGCTCAACAATTGGAACTCAGGAATGAAGAGCACAAGATAAGGATGGACATAATGACACTTCAAACATTATCCATTCCTCATCTTTCCTCCATCCAAGAACAGATCAACAAAGCTACCTCCCTATCCACTGAACAAGAGGGAAGCACCTTAGATGGACTAATTTCACTGTTAGCTGACATTACAACTTAGAATTCACTCATGGACGGTGTTAAGGATGCCTTCTCTACCACTCTCACCGATGCCCGAACAAAGTACAAATCCATTTTTGACCAGTTGCCACGACCAAATGGTAACTAAGTTTTGATGTTTGTCAAAAAGGGGGAGTGAGTATCGTATCAAAGTATACAGGGGAATGTAGTATACAGGGGAAGTATACGGAGCAGAACAGAGCATATACATAGTTAATTTTGACAAGAAGAGCAGTGAACTGACAAGTACACTAAGCAGTGATCATCAAACAGAACCAAGTACAAAATATTGATCACCGAGCATGCAAACTCAGAGTTTTGTATAGTATATTGATAATGGGAGTATATCTAAATATACTATTTCGTTGCCAAAAGTATATGCTGTCAGTTTTGTCAAAAATTTGTAAGTATATAGATTTTTGAGTTATGACTTTGAAAGTAGTTTTGTCAAACATCTCAACTAATGTCAAAAGTGGAGATTGTTACTACTTATTATAGTTTCCATTAGTCTTATATCCAAAGTCATTCTATATACTCTAGTCGGTTACTCCTATCGAAACATTCAGTCAGTATGCATAGAATAGTCGGTTATAGAAGAAAGTAGTCACAAAGCCCAGTATTCACTGAGCTGTCTACTGAGTAACATTACATGTCTACCAAGAAGAAACAATGATACACTGAGTTGATATACACCGAGTGAAACGTGTTACCAGATTCATTGAATCTAGACACACATGGGAAAACGTGTTACAGGATCGAGGAACATAGAACCGTTATCACATTAGAAATTGCACTTAAAGATTGTGTATCATTTTGAGGTCATCTAACCAATGAAATATTTTGTATAGTTATTCATTTGATGAATCATGTTTGTAAGAACGAAGCAATGAACTTGATCACCGATATAAGAGATCTATTTATACAGCATGGATTGAGATTAGATAGAGACATATAGAGGTGTATGAAGCAAGACATGTGTGATACATAAGAAAGCACTGAATATTATGACTGTTACAGAGACACAGAGGTCACTGAGAAGGATTTCAAAGAACAGTCAAAGAACAGAGTAAACAGAAGGGTTTACTGAGTTATTCTATGGGTTACTGAGGTATGCTATAAGCAAGGTAATCTCATTTTGAGCACATAGAATCTGCTATAACATTCCAGATGTAAAGTTGCAGATATTTGTAAAGACTCTATTGTAATATTTTGAAGCTGTAAGAGAAACCTTTAACAGGGTAAAAGGTTCTAACAAAGTCTATAAATTGTAAAGCCTTTAACCAGGTGCAACATTTAGTTTAAGTGTTGTAAAATCCTTTAGCAAGGTAGATCTAACGATCTTGATACTCCTAACAAGGTAAGCTATCAGAATAGCTGAACATGTAGCTCTAACTGAGCAACCTTTATTATTGCAGTAGTGAAGTTGTGGGTGCCATCCCCATCACAGTTTTTCTCTCTAACCAAGAGTTTCTGTGTAACCAAAATATATATGTTATGGAGTGAATCATGTATGATTGTTATTTATTTGTTTTAGCTTTACGTTATGTTACAACAATTTGTGGTTTATGCATAACAATAAAGATATTGTTGATAAAAGGATTTGAAGTACTGATTCACCCCTCCCCTCTCAGTACATTAGCTTTCCATATTGGGCCGAACAGTTCTGCTGAAAGTGAATCAAGAAACCATTGTTGCAGTCATGAAGATTTTTGAGAAAGAATAGTATGAGGATTGGACATTATCTAACTCACAGGGGCTGTTCTCTGAAAACAAGACAACATATCAAAGTGTTATTGCCCAGAACTAATTATTGAATTTTTAGAAAGGTGGCTCTCATTTACCTAGACCATTAACTAAGGAACATTTGATTAGAGAGGTATGGGATATTACCATCTTGCTTCATAGGATTAGAGGGAATCAAATGGCCTTGTTTTGGGAAGACTGGATGTACTTCTTTGTTCACACTATTTTAGATGATGGGAGATACATAGATTGGGCAGAGTTAATTGTTGAAAGGATGCACGAGAGTTTAAGTTGTTTTGGTAACAAAAATTTCTATATTTCAGCTTACCCCATATACTATTTATCTTGCACTCGCCAATGGGTTGGCTTATATCATGAAAATTAGTGAAATGACATGAGGATATATGACTATCACCTACATTTGCAACAAAATAGAGCCACTAAAAATTATCACAAGCTCCATGATGTTTTCCTTGGGAGACTAGTGTTTGAATTGAAAGAGGATATCTATAAAAGGTTGACTGAGGAATTAATATAGTTTGTAAGCACATATGGGAGCTTCTATATTCAGTTCTCCAGATTCACTTATTTGAGGTTTGGTGGTTTTGAAGGTGAACCATATAAGTTGCCAAGCTATGTCTTTGAAAGGAAAGTTTTAACTAAAGTGTGTAGGCAACTTGCTCATATAGATAAGAAATACAGGTCGAAGCACCCAACATGAGTTTCTTTCCCCATTGAGTTGACTTATTACACTTGTAATGGTGTCTCGGATGCCCTGAATTTAGAATTGGAGTTCAAGAAGCTCAACTTTCAGTTGTATACTCCCAGATTTGATTTTGATGCTAAGGGGTTTGCAGTGGCTCACCTTACACTCAGGAAGGATTTTCAAGATATACCAAACCTAGAAGACTTTTGGGTAGATTGCATGGATGAATATGAGGTCCGAATAGGAGGTCACTTAAGACTCTTAGTACAATAGATTAAAAATTATGGCCTGAAGATGAATACTATAAATATTGTTGATGATGAAAGTGGTTTGCTTGATTCCCAGTTTGTTGATGATAGGCAAAAGGGAGTAATTTTAGAAATAGGTTGGGGAAAGAATGAAGAGGATCATATTCAAACCAGGATGTTCTCGGTTATCCGAAGAACAAAAAAGTGGCTTAGAGAACGAAGACTAAGTAGAAGTTCAACAAAAAGTTCAACCTCTCCCACTAAATTCATTGTTTCTAATCCCCTTGTTTCATCTTGTGCAGGTTCTTATAGGAGAAAGGAGAGGGTTGAGCAAGTAATAGAAAGAGTATAGAGAAAATAATATTAACAATAGGTAGAATCACTCATTCTAGGACTAAGAGCAGAAGAAAATCTTCCCCTGCTGATACAGTAATTGATCTTGAGGCCGTACCCGAGATGGATATTTATTTTTCAAATCCAAATGTGGGAGGATAGGATTTAGATGATGAGGGTGATAGTCAATAGGTAGGAAAATCCCTGAATGGGGTCACTACCTTTGTAATGAGGGATCAAAAGGAGGCAAAGACTAGTTCAAACAAATCTCTCACAACCTCAGGGCCAACATGGTTGGAGAACACATTAGCTAGTAAGAAAAGGAATGTTGTTCTAGTATCTATCCTGGTCGAGGATATTCTCAGTAAGTGTCTATGAAAGGTTTACAATGAAAAAGGTTAAATATTGTATCACAAATTAATTTTGATGAAGATATGTAGGTAATTGGACTGCGAAGATTGCCCATTGAAAAACTTATGAAACTATGGCTGATCCGATAGGTAAAGATTTCATGGTGGAAAAAGTGAACTTAGGGTCTGAAATGAAAGAGATAATGAGGCACATGGAAGAATACATTGAGGCCATCAATTATCCTAATCCATAGCCCATTTTTCAGGTTCCTACATCTTTTCACTCTAAGTCCCTCATCAATCAAAAAGCAATTAAGAAAATTCAAAAATGCAGATTAATGACAGACTTTGTTGTGGATTAGCTAGATGAAATTCAGAAAGTGGGAGGAAAATATTTTGTGGATCTAAATAAGGTTCACGATGATCCAAACACAGTAACAAAGGAATTGGAGAATTTAATTGTAAAATAGAAGAATGAAGAAGTTGATTGGGTGAAAAGGGCAGCTCGGATGAGAGAAGTACAAAAATATGGTGTAATGAGGTTCTTGTCAGAGAAGCCAGTTCCTACCTTGGATGAAAATATTTTGTACGTATGCCGACGAAATGTATAATTGAGAGATTTGTTGGTGAGATAGGCATATGAGGAATCTGCCAAATTAGTGAACCAGCTTGTGGAATTGGTATCTTCCATGTGCATTGAGCTTCATTGCATTGGTTTGAAGTGTTTAAAAGATGATGAAAAAACTCTAGAAACAATTGAGGTCATAACAAGGTCGTTAGAAGAGAAAATCAACCACATCAAAGAAGACAAGGGCTTGATTTCAAATGACATGAGCCTCATGTCTAAAATAGAATCCCTTCTTTTCTTGTGCATTTGAAGAACCTAGATGAGCATTCAGATAAAGTAGCGCAAATACATCACGAGAAGGAAGTATGGAAGCAAAGAATGACACATGTGGGGCTACCACATAGCACAATCATTCAACACTTTGTCATTGCTTACACAGATTGGAAGAAGAAAGCAGTTATCAAAACTGCTTAGGAATATTCTATGTTGTGATGTCTCTTTTCAATTGTTAGTTGTGAAAGCAGTTTTATTTTTTTGTTTAAACACTAGTTTCTCTAGATTTGCAAGGCGTAAATAGTTTGTTTTCCATGTTTCTCGTATGAACTGTTAGTCGGGTTTTGGCTATAAAAACTAATTTACTTGACTTTGATAAGGTCTGAGAAATTTTGGTGGTGATAGATGAGCAGACTTTATTTTTTTATGAATGTGTTGAATTTTAAAGGAAGGCATTTTATCAGTGAATAGAATGATACTTATTTTGCAGCTTTCAAATCTATGCATTTGAATATCAACAAAAAATCTCTATTGAGATATATTCATTTATACAACATCTGTTGCTTCTTTGATTATTCCACTTTTATAAGTTTGTGAATGAATTTAATAAGTAGGTTTATTGTTAATTTTCCATGCATGTTCTGACCCCCCTTATCCTTTGAGACATGAGTGAGACTCGATCATATCCATGTTAAGAGGAAATTTTTTGAGAAGAGAAGCTATTTTGGTTGTAAATATGTGAGTTTACATACTTAATATTTATCTTAATAGAATTCATGTGGTATTGAATTATGACTGTGAATGCCTTTACTCTCTTTCTGGTTATAAGTGAAGTTAGAATTGTGTATGCTTAAAAAAAAAATCATTGAATATCATATGGGAAGCTGTACTGTTATGTAGAGGGTGAATTATTCATTAATTTACCCAACTGTTGGTTCAATTTGTCTTTTAACAAATAAGGGTAACACGATCAATCATCATAAAATTAAGACAAGACAAATCTATTAACCAATAGATCTTCTAACATCCAACGGAGAGAAAACAATCCTTTTGGTTGGTTTCTATTATCAGACCGAGCTCATGAATGTGAAAAAATATGGGCTCGTGCAGACTCTAGAACTAGAACAATTTAGAGAAACCTTTGCAAAGTGCAATCGAAGTCTGGTATTCTTTCTCTACATCTTTGGAGGTCTTGCGTCATCCCACCCCTTCAATCTGAAAGACTATGTCATCTCAAAAGGGTTGGTGGGGCGACAAGACATTGGGGTCGATGAGCAGGGGGTGGAGCTGGATGGGAGTGACTGGGAGCTGGGAACATGGGATCTGTGGTACCCAAATGAAGACAAATATATTGTGGAGATTGCGGAAGGCCTTGCTCATGTGGGATGCAATGCAGAGTGCCCTATGGTAGAATACACCTTAGCTACATTGGAAATACGAAAGAATGAGGCAGACTCAGAGGAGGATTCAAGCTAAGAATGCGACTAAAGTTTTGTTTATGTTGTGTAGGGGAAAAAGTGACACTAAGCAAACATGCCCTAATCTCACTTTCAATCACACACTTGTGGAATACGAAAGAGTCTAGAGGTATCACACAATTGGCTACTTCTTTTTGTGGAAGAGACAGCCACGGGCTACCTATTAGGATTTCTATTCCTTTGTTGCAAATGATAGATAGAATGATGCAAGTTCAACTATTAACCCTAAAGTGTAAGTATGAACTAATAACAAGATTGTAGAATTGAGATTAAACAATGGAAAGCTGTAAACACAAGGACAAGATAAGAATGCAGATGCATACCTCGAGTTAAAATCTAAGTGAAAATGTTCGGGACGGGGGCGCAGCCACCACTGACTTGATTCTTCACCTGAAACTGCTCCTTTTGGCAACCTGAAAGCTGTCAAAAAGTGCTGAAAACTGTTGTTGTCTGAGGGACCAGGGCGCCCAGCGCCCCTATCCTAGGTTTCTGCTCTACAATTTGGTGTGAAGTTCTGTCTTGGTCCGCTTCCGTCAGATCTGCAATTTGCGGCGTCGTTCGAATCCCGAAATCTGCACTTATATCTGAAAAGGTATGGTGGGCGGCTATATAGGGTTTTGCCTTAGTCAAACCCCCACTTTGGTGATTTCCACCTCCACAAATAGCCAGGTTGTATTGTAAAAGTAATGTGTGTGTGCAGACCTTGTGTGTGTGCAAGATCCTAAAATGCAAGTAAGCAAACTAGAGCAACCTAGAAAGTAAACCCTAATTGCTTGTAAATGATAATGTAAATGCTCCAAATGATGCAAAGTGATCTAAAGCATGAATACAAATTATATAATGAGGCTTATGCAAAGACATGAAAACAACATGAAATCATACCCAACCCCAAGGGAGGGGTACAAGCCAATCTTCAGTCGGTGATCCCCTATTGCTCTTTAATGTCTTCAAAGCCCTAAATGGATGAATGAAATTGATGAATGCTTGATGGATGGATGTTGAATGTTGTTGAAGTCTTCAAAGATCTGCTCTTTCACTGTATAGAAGGTCCTTTTTAGCTAAAATCCCCGATCCTTTCAAATGAAGAAAGAGAGCTCTTATGTATAAACCCTAGGTCTTAATTTCAACTTTTGGCCAACCTAGAGATTGAATCTCCCACCAATTTCTTGGGGTTAAGCTTTATTTTATGACTGGATCGCGCTCCTAAAATTTTGGGAAAAATGTCCGGGACCGTGTGCACGCCGGGTGCCATGGTCCCGACAACTTTTCACCAAATTTTCAGGGCCGTCAGATATGATGATTTTAGAGCGAATCCCGAAGTTACAGCTGATTTCGAGATGTTTTGACCCCCAAAATCAAGCCCCCAAGTTCAAAATAGGACCTAATTAGGGTTTTTGATTAAATGATGTATTAGAGAAATAAAATGAAAGGGGCACACTTTAATGAAAAGGGCCCAACTTTATGATATGGGAGATGATAAAATAGAACCTTAGACCTAATTAATTTAATTAATCAAGTGCTAAAGGGGAAATGCAATGCAAATTGAAAAATGCGCCAAGGCAGGTGCTAAACTAGGTGTGAAATTGTACCACCGTAGCAAGTGCGTACAATTTACGACACTACATTTAGCCCCCACTTTAGCGGTCATATGAACACTACGTGCATATGCAAGCTAAAGTACAAAAATGTAAACATTATTTGAAAAAGGATATATTCATAAGTCTGTCGAACGAAGCCCCCAATGGTATCTGCAGTACACAGTTAGGAACCACAACCTACAAAACCACATGTTAGATCACAAAATCACCTAATGCTTACTAAGGAAGGTGATGAAAATTCAAGGGTAGCTATATGCCCCCCCTGTTTCGGCTTGCTAATTTTAGTGAGTTGAAACAAGGTATCATGTTTACCACTTCGAATTGTTAAAGAATATTGATGACAAATGCTCACAAGAAGATTTGATATGAGATCAGAAACTAATGGAGATTCATTTGGTAAGAAAGAGGACTAAATCTCAATTCCAACACAATAAAGAGTGTGAGGATTTGAGAGTTCTCTAACACAAGATGAAGGATGTAAATGGAAACAAAATGCAAAGAGAAGAAAAGAAAGGAAAAAAGCATGAATACACACATTGGTGATCCATGAGGAGAATAGTGAGAGAGAAAACATGGACTTCTCGCCCCTAGATCTTGTCTAGGTGATCCATGGGAAAAGGACATGGAAAACTAGCCCCTAGAGTCTGTCTAGCTGATCCATGTAAGGGAGGGGAGTGAGAAAGTCTAGCCTTATGCTGCTAGTTCCACTCAACCTCATGCATGTGTGTGTATGGGAGGTTAGAAGCACCTCATAGGAGTCTATGCCCGAGTATGCTACAACCTGTATATGTATAGTACAAAAGCGTGACATCTTGCTCTAAGAGTCTGTGCTCTGGTTCCGAGAATAATCACCTTGCATAAAAGAAAAATGGAGACATCTCGCTCTAAGAGTCTGTGCTCTGGTTCCGAGAATGACCCATTGCTCAAAAAGTGTAATGTTTATGTCATAAGCAAAGTAGAACAAGGATACCTACCTTCATCACAAAAGAAGATACCCCAAAAATGCAAAAATGTCATAGATCCAAGCAAGAGAGTTTTGCACTCTTTAAGCAAGGATAAGATAGTTGAAAAGGGATATCTTGTAGTATGTGTAAAGGAGATCCTTAGAGGAGAAGAGATCTTTGTACAAAAGACACCTATCCCCGAGAGGAATTGTCTTAGACAAATATAACATCTTCTAGAATAAGACAAAGAAGAGAATAAGAATGCAATACTTCCTTCTTTTGCGAGGTGAAAGTGATTCTTAATGAAGGATGACGCTCTTTTTAACCCAATTGGGAGAGTGAATTCATTATGGATGTATTTTACCAAGTGCAAAAGAGGTTGTAGTCAAGGACTTACACCTCTTGTAAGAGAGAATCCTTGAACAAATAACAACAAATGCATACAAGGAATAACATCAAGTAATAAAGTTCACACCATCCACGAAATAGGAAAAAGTGGATCCTTAGATAAAAATAAGAAAGAAAAAAAAAAAAAATCATTGCCTCCCAAGGATAAGGTCAATGAGAAGGACTTACACAATCTTCCAGGGAGAGATTTAGGCATAAACAAAATGTACTACATACTCACATGAGTTCATGCAAGCAAGACATTAGTGTATGTAAAATGCTCCTCACAAGAAGTGGGTAGGATAAGACAGAGAATACACATCTTCTCCCATATCTAGGAAAAGAGAATTCTAAAGCAAAGATGATCAATATTTCCACACTATTACCCCAAAGGGAAACTTTAGCCATAAAAGGAAGAGATGTATGAAATAACTCTTGTCCCCATAGGAACAAGAGATAACATAAAAAAAATTAGGCTATTATGTTGCTTCAAAAATATGATTGCACTTGAAATTATACCATCATGAATGACAATGAGCCCCCAGTAAATGAGCTACCAATGTCACATAATGATGAGCAACATAATAGCCATTAATGTTATTTAAAGACATGATAGATTGGATGAGGTATTTGAATATGACATGCTAAATGCTCAACTATAAGTGAGATCAAAAACATGTATAAAATGATAAAAATTGAAGAAGAAAAGTCACAAGAAATCTTAGAAGAAGGATGAGTGTAATTTATTAGAGCCTTATCCCTGGAGGAAAGGACTTTATGATGAATAGGAGATAAAGATTCATAAGTGGATTTAGAAATTTGAGGGGAGTCATAAAGAGATTTGTTCATTGCCAATATTTCCTTATGAGGGGAATGAGAGTTGATAGAAGTAGAAGATGATTTAATTGAAGTGAGATCATCATCATTACTAAATATAGCATTCACATTGAGAGATGGTCTTTTAGATGCTTTGGTGGGCTTAGAAAGATTATATCCAAGTCCAAATGAATATTTATGCATGTTATGTTCTAAAGGAACTTTAATTCCGTGTTCATTTGTGCCACAACCACTTCCACTATAGCCACTCTTAGCCAAAATGTGAAAACCACGACCATAACGATTAGCCATTTCAGAAAGAAAAGGTGGTTTTCATAAGACAAAGAATCAAATTCTTCAGAATTAGAGGTGTGAGGAGAAGAAGTTTGAGAAGCGGCCACAAAATTATTGCTCATAGGTTCAGGTAAGACTAATTGATCTCTAGTTTCTTCCTTCTTTTTAACTTTAAGCTCTCTAGGAGGAACCCTATACTCACCTACAAAGGTGGGATTAAAATCAAGAGATCCCCAATCGTCTTCTGCAAGAACCTTCTCAGGATCAAAAGCCTTTTCATGTGTAGATTTAAGTTGAGAAGAATCTTCTTCAGGAACTTCAGACTCATCCAAAGAATTTTGATTATCAGAGGGTGATGATTCATCCATAGGTATCTTGTTTAACGAGTCATCACTAGAAGAGGAAGGCTTAGAAGAACTCCCTTTGGAAGTAGATGTTTGCAAACAAGCTTGAAAATTAGTATCACCTATCAAGGTATATGTCTTATTATTATAAATAAATTTAACTTGTCTATGCAATGTAGAGGGGACAGCTTGCATACTGTGAATCCAAGGTCTCCCTAATAACAAGTTGTATGTTAGATTTCCCGACATAACATGGATAGGAGTAGGCAAAGTAACAGGTCCCACTATGATGGGTAAGGTGATAATACCTAATGAAGACTTAGCCACATTATCAAAGCCTCGAATGGGACAAGAGTCAGGCTCAATAAGGGATGTATCCACAATCATCTTATGCAATAGATTAATGCTACACACATTAAGGCCAGAACCATTATCTACCAATGTTCGTCTTATAGCAGTGTCATTTATGATAACCACAATCATCAAGGGATCATATTGATGTTGAATTTCACTAGTAGGCAACTCATCTTGAGTAAACACAATTTGAGCTTTAGGATTCATCACAGAGTTAACCAAAGACACTATATTACTAGATGTATTAGGTGGAGGAACATTCAAATCTTTCAAGGCATCTTGTAACATTCCATGATGAGCGGAAGAAGTTTGGATCAAATCCCAAAGGGATATCTTAGTAGGGGTAGCTTTAAGTTGTTCTATGAGATCATAGTCCTTACTAAGCATTTGTGAAATACGAGGAGCTTGAGGAAGAATAGGTTGGGAAGGAGGAAGTGAAGTTGGGCTAACTGGAGGAGGATTAGGTTGCCTATTGTTTCTTGTGTTATAGGTATGAGCAACCGCATTATAACTCTCTCTAGTCAGTTGCTTAGCATACTCATAAGAGCTCTTAGTAGAATAACCTCCTTGCACAATAATAATAGGTTTCTTAGGAGTGCAAAAAGAATCATTAGCATAACCACCTTGAACCACTAAGATAGGCTTATTTAAAGGTTGAGAATTTTGAGAAGGACAAGCACCTTGGACAGTGAAGAGAGGTTTGTTAGGTGTTTCATTCACACATATCAAATTGATTGAGGATGGTTTAGAGGAATGAACAAAAGTGTTGGAAGAATTGTTGATAGTCTTCTCTTGCACTAAAATCTCATCACGGATTAAATCAATTTTAGGAGAGAGACAAGGGGTAGGCATTGATGTTCCAGTAGGAAGAGTAATACTAGGAAAGGTCATATCATCCTCTATCATCAAAGGATCTACATGGGGAATAAACTCTCTAGGAGAAGGATCAACATTACTCTCTAAAGTCTCACTTTTGAGAGGAAGATCTTTGAAAGAGATGTTAACCATCTTGCTTTGAACTAGGGTATCCTTATGAGTAGAACCAAGTTGAGGAGAGGGGGACGCTTTATTTTTAGAGGGAGAATAATTGAGATTCAAGGAAGGTGAGAAACTATCAAGGGAGTTTTCAATCTTGATTTCATCTCCTTTGGCTAGGGTTCTCTCATGGGGAAGAGAATAATCTACACCTTCTTCTAATGGTTCATCCCAAATAGTGAGGTTGTTGAAAGGAATGTTTGAAGTATTGTCAATTTCGGGAGAGGAGATAACATTGTTTATTAATTCCTCATCCTTAGGAGGGAGAGCATCAATAGATGTGTTAAACTCATCCTCTTTCCTCAAAATATGTTCAATATGATCTTTAGGGGAGAGAGAATTAAGGAAATTGCTTATTATTTCATTTTCTTTCTCTAAGGGATGCTTATGGGTAAGACAAACTTTAGGAGAAGGGTAAGCATTTATCATTAATTCATCATCTCTAGTGGGAATTTTGTTGGAAAAGGAAATACCATCACTAGGAAATGTAGGGATAATGTCATCTTCTTGCACAAAAGGATCCTCATGAAGGGAGTGTTTTTTAGGAGGAACATGAACATATTTCTCCAAAGATTCATGCTTAGGAAGGAGATCTTTGAAAGAAGTGTTCATAACCTCTTGTTGCACTAACTTGCCCCCATTGGAAGGACCAACTTTAGGAGAAAATAAGTCAATGTCCATCAATACCTTTTCACTTAGAGAGGCATCATGTAGGGAAGGTGAAGTAACATTAAGAAAGGTGTTTATAATATCATTCTCTTCCTCTAGGATAGCTAAATAGGAAGGGCACATTTTAGGAGAATTGTCAAGATCACTCTTAAAGTCTTCATCCTTAGAGCATGGGAGAGTCTCAAAGGGATTGGTAGCAACTCTTTTACGTACTAAAATGTTGTTATAGATGGGGGGAGGTTCTTTAGGAGAAGGAAAAATTGAAACAAGGGAAGCTAATCCATTATCACATCTATGAAATGAATGCATCATGACAACAATTTTCCTCTTTCAAATGATAACACATACAAAATAGAAAGAAATGTTCAACGCAAGCACTTAGAATGTAGATTTAGAAAATGAAATTTATGATTCAAATGAGTTCCTAAATCAGATTTGAAATTATTGATCCCAATTAAGCTATCCACAAGTTCAACTTTGAATTGAAAAATTAGGGTTTTAGCAAAAATTTCCTCTAGATTTTTGAATCTTGCAAGAAATTAAAACTTGTAAATACAAATTTGAATTTGAAATAGCATAAACACTCAAATTTGAAAACATAGATCAGAATTAGAGAAGATTGGAGTTCACGTCGGGTTCACCAAAATGTGTAGGGGAAAAAGTGACACTAAGCAAACATGCCCTAATCTCACTTTCAATCACACACTTGTGGAATACGAAAGAGCCTAGAGGTATCACACAATTGGCTACTTATTTTTGTGGAAGAGAGAGCCATGGGCTACCTATTAGGATTTCTATTCCTTTG
This sequence comes from Cryptomeria japonica, assembly GCF_030272615.1. Classification (NCBI taxonomy): domain Eukaryota; kingdom Viridiplantae; phylum Streptophyta; class Pinopsida; order Cupressales; family Cupressaceae; genus Cryptomeria; species Cryptomeria japonica. The sequence goes on along the minus strand of NC_081414.1, from coordinate 655,824,154 downwards.
TTGCAAATGATAGATAGAATGATGCAAGTTCAACTATTAACCCTAAAGTGTAAGTATGAACTAATAACAAGATTGCAGAATTGAGATTAAACAATGGAAAGCTATAAACACAAGGACAAGATAAGAATTCAGATGCCTACCTAGAGTTAAAATCTGAGTGAAAATGTTCGGGACGGGGGTGCAGGCGCCACTGACCTGATTCTGCACCTGAAACTGCTCCTTTTGGCAACCTGAAAGCTGTCGAAAAGTGCTAAAAACTGCTGTTGTCTGAGGGACCAGGTCGCCCAGCGCCCCTGTCCCAGGAACCAGGGCACCCAGCACCCTTGTCTTGTCAGGACCAGGGTGCCCCACACCCCTATCCTAGGTTTTTGCTCTGCAATTTGGTGTGAAGTTCTATCTCGGTCCGCTTCCGTCGGATCTGCAATTTGCGGCGTCATTCGAATCCTGAAATCTGCACTTATATCTGAAAAGGTATGGTGGGCGGCTATATAGGGTTTTGCCTTAGTCAAACCCCCACTTTGGTGATTTCCACCTCCACAAATAGCCAAGTTGTATTGTAAAAGTAATGTGTGTGGGCAGACCTTATGTGTGTGCAAGATCCAAAAATGCAAGTAAGCAAACTAGAGCAACCTAGAAAGTAAACCCTAATTGCTTGTAAATGATAATGTAAATGCTCCAAATGATGCAAAGTGATCTAAAGCATGAATACAAATGATATAATGAGGCTTATGCAAAGACATGAAAACAACATGAAATCATACCCAACCCCAAGGGAGGGGTACAAGCCAATCTTCAGTTGGTGATCCCCTATTGCTCTTCAATGTCTTCAAAGCCCTAAATGGATGAATGAAATTGATGAATGCTTGATGGATGGATGTTGAATGTTGTTGAAGTCTTCAAAGATCTACTCTTTCCCTGCACAGAAGGTCCTTTTTAGCCAAAATCCCTGATCCTTTCAAATGAAGAAAGAGAGCTCTTATGTATGAAACCCTAGGTCTTAATTTCAAGTTTTGGCCGACCTAGAGATTGAATCTGCCGCCAATTTCTTGGGGTTAAGCTTTATTTTATGATTGGATCGCGCTCCTAAAATTTCAGGAAAAATGTCCAGGACCGTGTGCACGCCGGGCGCCATGGTCCCGACAAATTTTCACCAAATTTTCAGGGCCGTCAAATATGATGATTTTAGAGCGAATCCCGAAGTTACAGCTAATTTCGAGATGTTTTGACCCCCGAAATCAAGCCCCCAAGTTCAAAATAGGACCTAATTAGGGTTTTTGATTAAATGATGTATTAGAGGAATAAAATGAAAGGGGCACACTTTAATGAAAAGGGCCCAACTTTATGATATGGGAGATGATAAAATAGAACCTTAGACCTAATTAATTTAATTAATCAAGTGCTAAAGGGGAAATGCAATGCAAAATGAAAAATGCGCCAAGGCAGGTGCAAAACTAGGTGTGAAATTGTACCACCCTAGCAAGTGCGTACAATTTACGACGCTACATATGTGTGTCGATATTTGTTGTTTTACTTTCTATTTTACCTATGGTAATATGTAATAGCAGAATAAACTGGTATGATAAAAAATAATAATAAATTAATGGTTGTTATTTATCCAAATTTATTCAATACATTGTGATTGGTAATCTTCTTCGTTATTGTTTATGCGGAAATATCATTTATTTTTTATTTATGGTCCTAATTTATTAAGTACATCTTCTTCCCACCAACTTTCCCATTGGGTTACTGTTCGGACCACCCACCCCACTAACACCGACAAATTGATTGTTTGCCTATAAATTGGACATTGAGGTTTAGGTGGCTCCAATCTAACTATACACTTTAAAACTAAGAGTGTTGGAGACACTCAGTAGCACTAGTGAATTCTTATTGTATCAGTTGGGGGAAATGGACATGCCTATCAAGCTTGATTTGATGAAACCACAGGGATCATTTCTAGGAGAAGTAATTGATAAGAAGTTAAGTGGTGTATTGCAGAATGACCACATATACATTATGCATCTGGTGAAGCAAGTTCTAGGTTTGGATTTTTTACTGACCCATAATAGGCATAGGGTCAGCTCTGACATCCTGTCTTTTTTCGTCGCCATGCTCTTATATGTGGGGGTTTCTAGGGAATGGGCAAATAATATAACCTAGATGTTGATTGAGCATAAGTATCTGAAGGGATTTGATGCTTTTCTTGACAATATGGATGGGGCACCTAGGGAACTCATCATTCCCCTACTAGGCAACTACTACTGTGGGGGACCTCAGGTGGTAAAACACCCAATTGTGTATACTAAACAATTGGAGTTGCTATAAGGTTGGTGGGGTAACATAAGCATGAACATCAATTTTCTCCTCTATTTGGCCAAAATTAAGGAACCCGAATGGGATGATTGGTAGTGGGACTATCTAACCAGCGAAGGGTTTCTTGATGAATTAGAATTCGATGAACAAGATGTTGAGGAGATTGTTGGACAACTGGAGCTAGGAGCAGAGAGGAGTGGATTTTTCAAGACCAACAGGACGTAAGGGATGTCACAAGAGGGGAAGCCCATGCCAACTATGGAGAGGACTGCCTTTTCATCCTACTTGCCAACGAAGTCAGGGCCAGGCTCACCCAAGAAGAATGAGAGGTTGTGAATACTGCAACGCCAAGGCGCCGATGAGCCCAAAATGCTTGAAGAATGGGGCACTAAACCACTATCTGCATCTGGTTTAGTTCTACATTTTATTCTTTTTGTTACTGGTAGACTAGTACTCAATTAAATTACTCCTATCTTATAGGCTATAATTTAGCCTCATGGGTCTTTTTATATTAGAGGTTTTGGAAATAGTCCTTTGTATATTGTTACTGTTCGGAAAGAATACATGAAATGGAATATATTAATATAAAACAATATTCTTTATACATATTCATAGGTTTTGTTATCAGAGTATTCTTATAATTTTAGTTATGTATTCTTTTGTTGTGTATTTTAGTTATGAATATTGAAATCTGTTCAGTGCGACAAAACATTTAAGAGTTTTATATTTCTATAAATAGTTCATTGTTATTCAACAACACTGCAGTAAAGTAGGCATTGGGCCTTGGCCCATCATGATTAGAATCTAGTATTCATGACAAGTGGCTATTATTATAATATTATCATCAACGTTATCTAATGATGTGTAAGCATTCTATATTGGTATAAAGAGTTCATCGTTATCCATCAACACTACAATAAAATAGGCATTGGGCATTGGCCCATCATGATTAGAACCTAGTATTCATGGCAAGTGTCTATTAATAGGATGTTATCATCATAGTTATCTAATGACATGTAGGAGTTCTATATTTCTATAAAGAGTTCATCATTATTCATTAACAGTAAAGAGTCATTGATTTTTTGCATATTTTTAATTTTCATTTAATAAATACATGTAAACAAGAGACTAACAAAATATGTAGTCAAACACAATTTTGTTATTTTCATCAAATTTGCAACAAGGATAGACGAAATGAGATACAAAAATTAACTCCAACACCTTGAATTAAGCTATTATCTGTGTATTACTCCATTAGGACTTGAATTCATGAAATACATGATGTATTGTGACTGAATTTGACAAATGCATTGTACATCTAAGAAAATGTTGCCTTACAACATATCTAAAATGTTTAAGCAATTTAATTGAGTCCTTTAATCATAGCATAAACATAAAATACATACAACACAACAATGTAAAGAATGAAACAAATCCTGGATTCAATTCCATTCAAAAGATAATAGAGTCACACAATGGAAAAAAATAAATTATATTTCATTGATTCAAAAGTTATCTCTATTGTAATACAAAATATATGTCAATTCTTCAAATTCTGCAAGAAATTTGACACAAGACTCATTATACTTGCTCTGCAAATTGACATTACATCTTTCTCATTTACTTGGATATGTTACTAGATCCTAGACTCAGAGTTCTAAACATATGACTTAGACTAGATACTTTAGAACCAAGAGTTTGGAACCCTATCTCATGGCCTTGAATTACCTTGAGACTGCTCCTGGTGGTCCTTGTGTACTGTATCTCATTAGGTCCAAAAAGTGGGCTGAAGGTGCTAGCTACTACTTCCTTGGAAATTGGGATGATGATGGGTGAAAGTTGTTAGTAGCCTTCCAAAAACGACACTGTCACTCCAAAATTGTAGGGGGACAAAAAGGTAAAAAATAGCAACAAGTCTTCCTCCTCATCTAAGCTTTGTTGGAGGATGACAAAAAATTGGTGTACCATTCATCCATCTTCCTAACTGGCCAATCAAAAGGCTTTATGCCTTGCAACCTATTCATTATAGTCTTAGTTGCTTGAGGTGGGACCCCTACCGCATCAACAATATACTTTTGATACAACCCATCCACATCCATGATCCTATCCAAAATTGTAATATAGGAAGCCTCTTGATCTGGATCAGATTCCAATGCTTCAAGGAAACTTGCTATAGACTTTTCAAAATCTACACGCCAGAAGTCCAAGTCCTTAATGTGATGCATTGGTGTCAAAATTGATGGAATGTCCCACCGTTGTAGCCCCTTGAGTGATTCAAACCTATCACTCATTGCTTTCTTTTCCTTCTCAATGATTGGGAGCTCCTTGATTAATTGATTATGGTTTTTCCATGTCACTTCAATTTCCTTTGCTTCACTCCCTTTATTTTGAGATGATGCCAAAAAAATATCCTTCAATTGCTTCCCCTTTGGAAACCAAGTAGCCCTAATAGGCTGAAAGAATAAAAGAATGGAATCCAAATCACTGTCAATCTTGGTTAGAGAAGAATAATTAGCATGGACTTCCTCTAATTTGTTCATGACTCTACTGGCTCACTTCAAAATTGCAGCCTTTCTAATCTCATAATAATTCTTTGAAGCTTCCTCTTTGGCTTCTTGTAGCTCCTTTGTGGCCTTCTCTAACTTTTCAAGCCTTATTCCTCCTAAGGTCCATATCTTAGCTTTAATCAATTTTTATTTCAATTTGTAATTTAAAATGAATAATGAATGATAACTATGATTAATCTTGGCCAAATTGTCCTTGAGAACAATGTGCTTTGTCTCTAAATCTTGTACCACTATTTGAGTGAATTGAGCTGCATGGGAAGTCAGAGAAACAACCTCTCCTGTAGTGGTGTCACTGCCTGTCATCAAAATTGCTTCCCCCCTCTGTTGTTCTAATCCAAAAGGAACAATTGGCTGATTAACATTTGATCCTCTAGCCAAAACTCCAAAGACTTTGATAGCTACATTTATCCCAGACCCATAGTTCTCATATTCTTTAACATACCTTGGGTCATTTTGCCTTATTACTTGGTCTAATAAAAATATTTTTCTATGGTCCCATCCTAGGACTAGGAGCATGCCACTTTTAGCAACCATTTCCCTTACCTCCTCAGGGATACATTGAATATTGTAGGGGTCCACATTTATTTCTTCCCCCTAAGGTGCATTTCTCAACTTTTCCTTGAGCCAAAAAGATTTGAATTCATAGGAATTCACAAAATTATCATTTGACATGAACTCCCTTGAGGCAACCACTCTCTCATCATCCACCTCATGTATAGGTATTACACTAGGAACCAAATCTCTATCTATGTCATCGAGTTGCTTTGCCGCTTCATCCTCATTGAAAAAATCTCTAGGAGGGGAAGGGGGAGGCACATTAGGATCATCAGTGTTAGGAATATCTACAAAATCTTAGATCTTTGTTTTTTCTTTCTTTACTCTTCTTATCTCTCCCATCAATGGCCTCCTATCTTTGGCTACTACTTTGTAGGACCCAGGTTTCCCCTCTTCTTTGATAACCACCCCTTTTTTGGAAAATGTGGGGATATCAACAACGAGATGCTCCTGAAAATTTTCTCCCTTATTCTTGGCTTCCTTCCTCTAGATGTCCTTTTGAATTATTTCATCAGCATGTCGGAGGATAATGATCATTATGGCAATGTCAGATTGGAACTCCTCTCTGTAAAGCCCCTTGTAGTTTTCATCCTCTACCATTCTCTCCTTCTCTATCCTTTTTAGTAGCTCCCATTTCTTCTTCCTTTGGATGACCTCACTTGGCAGAGCATTCCTTAATAGGTCTTCTATTTCATAAAATTGGTGATGGTAGCTTCTTTCTTTGAGTTTATTTAGCCTTAAATTTCCTATGTATCCCTCACGATCATAATTTATGGCTATAGCTACCTTAAGCCTGTAATTGTTGATTGAAAAATCCTTGATCTTCTCCAGATTATCACATCCAATGTTGAATTCATTAAAGCTAGTGGCTTTAGGGAGAGGCTTCCCCTTTCTTTTTAGGATTTGATCTTTATCCACCCATGTAATTTGCCACATGAATTCCAAAAATTAAAGCCTAGGAGATACAAAAATTGGTAACCTATGATGAGCCTTCTCAAAATCATAGCACCTTATAATTATACAGTCATTGTAGAAGAAGAAGTCTCCAAAATTATTGCTAAAAGCCCCTTCTGCATATTGTAAATTTTGATCCTTGCAGGATTTGATTCTTAATACCTTAATTATGTGTGAAGGAAGCCTTTTTATTACAACATTCAACATATTTAAAACCCTTTTGACAAAATAATCAAAGATTAAACAATAATCTCTAGATCTAAGGCCCTTGTCCCACACTTGTGTCCATCTCTAAATAGGCCATGGTAATCATGTTTGTGGATCTAGCATTCTGATGTTCATTTTTGGTGACCATGTTGACCTATTATGATAAAAAATGAGATGGCACACCAAAGAATAGTGCTTGAAGTTCAGTGCAGGTGTTTCATCATTTTCCTTTATTAGGCTCTCATATAACTTTGTTTGGAGAATTGTAGCAAAGTCAAAAAGTTCATTGGTGGATGAGTGTTGGATGGAGACTACCAACATCATGTAATCGACTAGCAATAAGGTGAGCCCATAATATTCTCCTAGGACCTGACATAGGGCATAATATGTCCTTACAAAATAAGTTTCAAACTTATCCAGTGCAAAAGGCTTAGTCTCAGTGGGCAAGATGTAGCTTGGAGAAAATTTGGTGAGCCTTCTCAAAAACATAGGTAGATACTCCCTCCTGATTCTCCGCTTGTTCTTCTCATACATTCTCACCAAAGCCTGCTTGTTGATTCCCTTAATGTCTGCCCCATCCAACTCAAAAAATTCAGTCATATCCTTCTGAGAGATATCAAAAATAACCTGTCCTTGAAGGTTTCTGACAACAAGGCTAGGGGGGTCAAATTTCTTCTACAACAAGGGCAAATTCAACCTTCTTTTTAGGAGGGGTTCTCTTCTTTGTTTCCTTCTTCTTTGATGGTTCCTCTACCTTCTTATTTGAAACTTCCTCCTTTTCAATCATTGGAGGGGTCAGTTGTGTAGGTATTTCTTCAGTGGAAGCTCTAGCCTCTCCATCCTTCTTTGATTATTATTTCTTAGGAGTAGAATTCCTTGCCTTTGTTGTTGGGGATTCTTCCTCTATCTCTTTCTCTGAAACCAAAATTGTATTCCTCTTTTCTCCCCTCTTCCTCTTTAATTTGTTGTGGAAAGCACTAGCTTCAACCCCCTCAACTTGTGCAAGATTTGGTTTAGGGTTTGGTCCAACAACGATGGCATCTTGTAATTCTTGCAATGGGGCAATTATGCTCAAAGGGATGGCATGGGTAACACCAGGGACACTTGAGATAGCTCCACCCTCTTGGGCTTTCTCAATATTAGGGCTTGCGTTTTTCTCAATGAGGGAGGCCATAACTATTTCACGGAGAGCAGGAAATAGAATCCTAGGGCTCTAAAAACACCTACAATTCTCATGAACAATTCAACCAAATTCACACAGAGGGCACTCAAATTTTACTTACTGGTTAGCTGCTTGTGTCTGGATGCCTTGAGACTTCTTGAACTCTCTTTTTGCTTGCTCTGCAACTTCTCTCCGATCGCTAGAATGCTTGGTGAAGACAAATGCAGCAGAGTTTTCTCTTTTATTGCTCCACCATTAATTCCTTCATGTAAAGAAAAGTTATCGTTGGCTTCAAAATTTGAATTTCCATCATAGATGATTACTTGGATGACCATGATCAATCCTTGACTTCCTCTGACCGCTGAGTTGGTGCCTTTGTATTCCCTTTTGGCCACCTTTGCCTTTTATGTTGTGTCAATCACCATGTGAGGCAATAAATGACATGAGTTCACTGCATCCTCTTTCCCCGGGCATCCGTTTGTAACTTCATTTATCACTCCAAGATAAAATCTTCACTATCTCCAGCTTTGTTTCATATCCCAAGGCACATTTCTCTAATTCTTTCATCTTCTGGGGATAAGAATTACTTTGAATTTGATCCCCTTATTATCCCGAAGCGGATCTTTATCCCTCTTTATTTATTCTCACTAAAACCCATAATCAAGTCACCACCAAACCTTATGCTTCCTTGGGATAATATTTTCACTTCATCTTCCTTTGCCATTTTTATCCCAGAGCATCGAAGGATACACTTCCCAGCCCCCTCGGATAAGACTTCTATTGTATTTCCTTTTGCCTTTTATCCTAGGCCTCTTTCCTTTGACCTTCGCAACCCTCTAGGATAAATATTTCATTTCTTATTTACTAATCCTCTTATCCTGGAGCCTAAGTATCTATGTGCATACTCCTACTGAAACCCAAAGTATCGCTCTGCATATGCTCTCTATTCCTCTGAGATAACTTTTTCTTTGTTTCATCCTACTCCTTATCTGAGGACCATAATAAATGCCTTACAAACTATCGCGGGATAATATTTCCACAACCTTATATTCTTATCCTAGGACATAACCTTTGTTCTTGATAAATCACCGAGGGAAAATAAAACCTTCTATGTTTCTTTGTAAAATTATCTTGCAGCCTCTCAATGCTAATTGAAAATCTCCCCAGGGCAACCTTTCTATAGTAATTTTACTCTTCGGAAGCTACCCGGGGATAAAACTTTATTCGTTTGCAACTCTTTGCTAGGAGTTATCCCGTGTAGTCTTTGGATGCTTCTTTCTGGTCCCTGGGATAACTTTTCTCCTTTTTTTCCACTTCTTTTGTTGTTCTGGGAAATTTTTTGATGACCCCCATGATGCCGTGGGGCAATTTTCTATGTCTAGCTTCTTTGAAGTTTTATCCTAGAGCACAGACTGCCAAAGCTACTTCATTTAAAATCTGAAACAAGCACGTGAGGAAACCTTGAGGGTTTAAGATTGTGGCATGGGGCCACTCCTTAGGACCCAGTGAATACTTAGACATTAAGAGGAAGGCCATAATTGAGACATGGGGTTTTCAAGGGAAACTAGCCTGATAAAAGGCTCTAACACTCGGGGCCGATAAAGAATGACACAGACCCCTCAACATAGCAACTTACAAAACCAGGAACCGTCAGTAGCCGGTCAACTTAAAATTAGAACAATGCCCAAGGAAAAAAAAACACTTTGAGACAAGGAGAAGCCGATCGCCTTAAACCCTAAACCCTAAGATTTTTCGAAGGTTTTACATGCTACCCAAGGAAGAAAAAAACCATACCAACAAAATGCATGTACATTGTGGATACAAACAAACAATTACATAAGAAATAACATATAAATAAGCTTATAATTAGATAAAAAAAATAAAAACAAAAGAACAATATACAAAAGAATGCTTACATTTATATAATCATATACATTCATGAATGTATTGAATGTATAAGATTATGTAAATGTATATAAGAATGAAAAAAGGAGAAAAGTATAAACAACAAATATATATATATATATATGTGTGTGTGTGTGTGTGTGTGTGTGTGTGTGTGTGTGTGTGTGTGTGTGTGTGTGTGTGTGTGTGTGTGTGTGTGTGTGTGTATATATGTGTATATATATATATATATATATACATATATATATATACATATGTGTGTATATATATATATATATATGTATATATATATATATATATATACATATGTGTATATATATACATATGTATATATATACATATGTATATATATACATATGTATATATATACATATGTATATATATACATATGTATATATATACATATGTATATATATACATATGTATATATATATATATGTATATATATATACATATGTATATATATATATATATGTATATATATATATATGTATATATATATACATATGTATATATATATATATATGTATATATATATATATATATATACATATATATATATATATATATACATATATATATATATATATATATATATATATATATATATATATATATATATATATATATATATAAGAACACATATATTTATATGTATGTAATTATATATTATATATGTATGCATGTATCTACAAACAAATATTTATAATCATATTAAAATATATATGATTATAAATGAAAAAAAAAAATGAGAAGAAAAGAACAAGAAACAAAATATTACATACATTTATATAATCACATATATTCATAAATGTATAAGATTACCCGATTAAGCTGATAAGTATTAGAGTCTTCTATCAGGCTGGTTACCCTTGAAACCCTTTGGCATAGTTATAATCTTTCATTATGTCTGGGAATTCATTAGGTCCCTAGGAATGGCCCCACGCCACTGTCTTGATTCTGATGATTTTGAGAATGAATATGGTTTCTTCGGACATTCGCATAGAAAAATTAAAAGCCACTTCATGCACATGCAAAAACCAAAGGTTAAGTTACATGCATAGGGGAAATTGCTTGCAACTAGGAGCTTGAGAGTATAAAACATTAGTATACAATATTAACGCATAAGTTGATATAAATGCATTAGCTGATATTGTTGATCTATATTTGCATTAACACTAACACGTGTCTTGATTCCGATGATTTTGAGAGTGAATACGGTTTCTTCAGACATTTGCACCAAAAAATTATAAGCCACTTCACGCACATGCAAAATCCAAGGGTTAAGTTACATTCATAGGGGACATTGCTCGGGGCTAGGAGCCAAAGGGTATAAAAAATTAGTATAAGAATATTAACTTATTAGCTAATATTGTTGATCTGTATCTACATTAGTCAAATCAAATAATCAGTCGGCACAATTGTAATATTATGAAAGCACAAATTGGGAACGTGTCACATAGCAAATAATAAAGGAGTCATATTAAATAACACTATAGTCACATCAACTAATTTGATTGAAATATGATCCATGTAACATCATTGCCAGTTGGCTTAAGGTTTCAAAATTAATACCAGTTACTTAGATGTCATAATGTAATAAATAGAAAATACTTGGCTTTAGATTACTCGCGTGCTAACTTAATTGTTGTTATCTTGTTTGCTATAAAACCTTTTGGATTTCAACTACCAAATCAAGTAAAAATAGATAGTTACGGTGGTGATTGTTGTTGTAAGAAAAATGTTGGCCAACTTCTCCCTTCACAGTTCTATACAAATGGATCTATTTTGGGTGGAGGTCAGTCACAATAGACTGAAAAACATTTTCTTCTTTAAGGATGATGACTTCATTCACAATGTTTCAATTGTCCTGGGTCATGACTATCTTGCAGCGAAGGGTCGTTACAAATTAAATGTGGAAATTTCATCACTCTTCTTAGCATGGTGTCTAGAATTAGGCATGGTGTCAGAGGTGAGGTGGGTCATCATTTCCTTTGTTCATGAAGAATGGAGAGGTGGCCTGGAAGATATCCTGGTCAGGGAACAGATGGGGATGGGTTTGCTGGCTCATGATGAAGACTGGTTCCAAATTGGTGAAGGCCAAATGGACCCCTCTAGCTCTATTCATCCTTTTATTCTTTGGATTGTGTATGACAATCCAGAAGTGCTTAGGGCAGCTGTGAGTGAAGGCCTCAGTACC